>NC_050578.1:243955338-244187838 GCF_011100635.1 Trichosurus vulpecula
GGTAGGATCAAGTGAGGTTTTGTGTTTTGTTTTGATTTTGTTTTGTTTTAAGGATGGGGAAGAGCTGGGCTTCTTTGTAAGCTGCAGGAAAGGAGTCAATAATAGATAATGGAGAAATCTAAAAATATATGGAGTCAGGATGATGGTGGGAACAATCTCCTGGAGAAGATGAAAGGGGATGATGAGATCAAGACTGCAAATTGAGGGGTTGGTAAGGCCCTGGCAAGGTGAAGGGCTACCTCTTCATCAGAAAATGGAATATAGGACAAAATAGGGATAGTGGCAGAGGGATAGGAGGTGAGGAAAAGACGAGGAGACGAGGAGACTGAGGAACCTAATGAAGTGTTTCTCTCCCAGTTACCAAGAAAGATGTGAAATTACAAATTTTTATAAAACCATTTTGAAGAGCAATCTAGTATTCTGCAGTGAAAGTTACAAAAACTAATCAGTCTTTGACTGTTACAAAAATCCTATTATTGGGAAAATAGCCTGAAGGTGTTATTTTTTCAAAGTAATACCTAATCAAAGATATTCGTTGCAGCTGTATATGTAATTGGAAAAAAACTGAAAGCAATCTAAATGTCAAACAAAAGAGAATATTCTAATAAGTTAAGGTACACAAAGGTAAGGGATTGGATAATATAATTAAGGTTGAAAGGTTTTAGGAATGTTCAAAAAATCTATAGAAATTTTTCTGAAACAACACAAAGCAAAAAAAAAAAAGCAGAACCAAAAGAATGAGCAGTAAATTAACTACAAATATATGAGCAAAGGTGAATGAGAATTTGAATGAACCAGAGAGTCCTGTTGGGGATTTAGAGAAAATAACTGAAAACTTATCCATTTTATGTGTATTGAGAATTAATAATTTAAATAGAAGCAGTTACTGAGTAAACGACTTCAGTTGTTTATATTGATCCTCAATGTTAAGTTTCTAATAAAGCATGAATTAATTCATTTTATGAAACTAAATAGTTTATAATCAAAATGACCAACCAAACTTGGTCTGGGGAAGAGGGAAAACATGCAGGTCTCTTCTCTCTTCGCAGAAGTGAGGGCCTATTGGTGTGGAATATTGCATATATTGTCAGATGTGATTAATGCATTAATTGATTTTGCTGAACTACTTTTCCCCTTTTTATAAGGGACTGTTCACTGCATACGGGAAGGATATATAGGCAGAAATGAAGGTACTGTTAAAAAAAATCCAGTAGCTAGGAGGCACAGTGGATAGAGCACTGGGCTGGAATTAGGAAGACTCATCTTACTGAGTTCCAATCTGGTCTCTCAGACACTTATTAGCTGTGTGACCCTGGGCAAGTCACTTAACCTTGTTTGCCTCAGTCTCCTCATTAGTAAAATGAACTAGAGAAGGAAATGGCAAACCACTCTAGTATCTTTGCCAAGAAAACCCCAAATAGGGTCGTGAAGACTAGGACACGACTGAAAAATGACTGAATAACAAAAAAGGCTGTCGATAATATTTTTAAAGAAAAAATTCTTTTTAGAAGAAATGGAAGTAATATTTTGGCACAGGCTTCTCCTGGTCCCTACACTTGGCTCTGCTTCCTAATTCCATTCCTCTCTACTCTGTCCTGTCTAATTCTAGCTGAGTGTAATTTTGCCCTGGATTTCACCACCACCATTTTTCTAAATGCTTATTTTCCATCTTACTTGAAACTCCAATATCGTAGGTGCTTTTGAGGATCCCCTCCATTGGGTTTTCATTCCCTCTTTGACATTCTAGGCAAATTTAGATTATGCCCTTTATCTCCTTGCTCTGTTTCAAGGTTATTAAAGCCCCAGATGGACAGGCGGGTGCCCCCTTCCTCCCCTGCCTGCTCACCTCTCCAGACTCTGCTCCCCCACCCCACTTTGATAACAGCACAATTTATCACCACTCAGCATTTACAGGCCACTGGCCAGTTTTGTAACCATTCCACAATTTCATTTTCCAAATGGCTTCATTGTGAACTTTCTGCTTCTATCTCCTGAGGGCCTGTGTCAGGAGCATTCCTGAAATGGACAGGATGTCCACCCAGTTTGGTTGACCTACACAGAGCTCTGTGTCTCAGTTGGGTTCATTTGACACATTTTTTCCCTGGAAACCTTGGGCAAACAATAGGTTGATTTAGCCCTAAGAAGGATTCTTGGGAAAGCTGCCTCTGGTATGCTCTGTTCTGACAGCAGCTCCCCAAAGGATGATAAGGAGCAGGGACTGATCTCATTTCAACTACAGAAAACTTGGGGAGGGGGGCAGAATTGGTCAGTAAACTTGGACACTGCAGTCTCTGCCGTCAGAAAACCTCAGCTCAAATCACACCTCCTATGCTTAGTACCCATGTGTGGCTAGGCAAATCACTTAACCTTGGGACTCAATTTCATCATTTGTAAAGTGAAGAGAAGGCCTGGGTATGTCTGGAGTCCCTTATAGATCTATGAGCCCAGACTGAGCATCTTAAGAGCAGGGCCTGTCTTTTACCTTCCTTTGTATTCCTAGCACTTGGCACAGTGTCTAATATACAGTAGGTGTTTAATAAATGTCTATCGACTGCCTGTCATAGCAGCCCAAAGTGACATGATGAATTGCCCCCAGTACACTATTCATTGGGCCACCTAAGGTAAACCACAAATATTTGAATGGTAGATGCTCAAGGGCACAGTCTGTCTTATGCCTTTCTTCATATCTCCATCACTTAGCATAGTGCTTAGCGCATAGTAGGTGCTTAGAATATGTTTACTGACTCTGACTCCTCTGACTTCAGAACTAATAATCTTGTTGTGGAACCATATAGCAGAGCCTAGACACAAATTGGGTCATTTTTCTTCAGCACTCTTTCCAATGCATTACACTGCCAAGCAAAGATTCCATTCCCTTCACCAAGCTTTTCTTAAATCCTTTCTATGTGCTAGGCACTAGCAAATCAAAGATAATAAGGATAACTATAATAGTGAATAATAATAGCTATTTATAAAGCACTTTAAGATTTGCAAAGTGGCATACATGTATCTCATTTTATCCTCGAAATAGCTGAGAGGTAAATGCTATTATCCCATTTGTAAGATGACAAAACTGAGGCTCAGAGAGGTTAAGTGACTTGTCCACCGTCACACAGCAAGTATCTGGGGGGTGGGCATTTAAACTAAGGTCTTCCTGATATTCTCACACACTTCACCACCTCCCCACCCAATGAAATAGCAAAACAGACCCTACCCTCAAGGAGTTTACATTCTATTGAGGTTGGCAGCGGGTAGACGCAACATGTATGTAAGTAAGTAAATTCAAGGTAAAAGCAAGTTAAGAGAGAGGGGGCGTAGTAACCAAATGGGTCGAAGAAGGACAAATGCCCAGAGGAAGCCAACGATAATGTATCTGCCTGCTGCATCAAACTCTGAGCAGACTTGAAATGTACCATAAAAGGTGCCTCTAATGCTTCAAAGGGGCTTTAAAAATTTTAATCCTTCAAGGCTTCCTTTATCCATCCCCTGAATTTCAGAAACTTTCCCACGTCTTTGAGCAGGCCCAAATATCATTTTACACATTGAGACGGGTAACGGAGCACTATTTCCCAGCTTTGGAGAACATTTTTCCTTCCTTAATAATGTGCTAAGAATGGTTGAATCCTTGTCAAATAGAGGAATGGACCCCAGTGGATGGCCCCATTGTAGAGCAGGGAGAGAGAAAGGGAATGAGATGCTCTTGGCCTCAGGCTTTTGACGGCTGGTAAATTGAGTCCAGAGCAAAAGCATGTGTTTCTTTGTCATTCTTGGGCCAAATACACAACTTCCTTCTGTCACTGGATGGAACAACTTCCAATCTTTCTATTATGTAATGCCTGAAGAGATTGGAGCGTTGGGGTGGTGCCATGGGAGGAGAGCTGGGTCTGTAGTTAGAGAAACTGTGTTGAAATCCTGGCTCTGCCACCAGTGTGACCTTTGCAAAGGACTTCTTCCTGGGGCCCCAGGAATCGACAGAATGAGGAGATTAGACTAGATGGGCTCTAAGATTCCGAGATTTTAGCTCTATGTTGATTGTTCATCCTTTGTTTCCAAAGGAGACAATGACACAGGCGATGCCTTGACTTGCGTGTGAGTCGGATTTAAGCGAGTCAGACTTGCACAAAGTCATCAGCTTCGCTCTCTCCTCTTTCCTCCAGAGTCATCAAAGTCCAATGGCAGGGCAAAAGACTGGCAAGAGCCCAGGATGCAGTGGATGACCTTAGCATCTTCGATGTCTTACCGCACTCTAAGCGTTTCACGGTGCTTGCTGCCTTCCTGGCCATTGGACAAATTATTCTCATCTACCATTCCACGGGGAGAAGTCCTCACATGCTTCGGGTGGGCATCCCCCTAAGTCACCAATGGGTTTGAAGCCTGTCAGCTACCCTCAACCTGGTTTAGCCCATCTGCTGAAATAAGACCGTTTCCAGGGGTATGGCTGCTGCACATGCTACAGACTCTTGGAGCCACAGGTGAGAGTTAGGGGACAGGTGGACACCAAAGGTGGGTGAGCACTTCTAAAAAGGGCTCAGTAAGTTCAAGGTGCTAGGCCTCCCTGAATATCCCATATTCTAGGTACCTCTGAAGGGAAGGGTCTTTAAGCTGAGGCTGGGGGAAAGAAGGAGTGTGGGATTATTTATATGGCACTATAAGGTTTGCAAAATGCTTTACAAATGTTATCTCATTTGAACCTCACATCAATCCTGAGAGGTAAGTGCTGTTCTTGTACCCATTTTTACAGATGGAGCTAATTGAGGCAGACAGATGTAAGTGTCTGAGGTCAGATATAAAATGAGGTCTTCTGACTCCATATCCAATGTTCTACCCACTGCACCACCTAGCTTCCCAAGTGGATACTGGGGTGGGGGTGGGGGACAGTACTGTTTTCATGGTGCTACAAGGTAATCAATAAATCAATCTGCTTAGGTTCAGACCACAGGTGACCAGGAAAACAAGACTGTCCACCATCCCTGTTCATCATTGACAATTTCTTAATTTGGGGCAGGACCAAGAGGCCTCATGAGCACAGGGCTTGTGTTAACTAAATATGGAACTGGGGTGGGGGCAGAGGGCAGGGAAGAGCAAGGGTCTGTAGATCTTGGCAGCTGAATCAGCTCTGGGTCACCTGGTCCAAGAGTCTTATTTTACAAATGAGGGAGCAAGCAGGGAAAGGAGGTGAGACTTCCATGTAATTCAATCCATGAGCATTTATTATGTTCCATGCACCGTTCTAGGTGCTAGTGATACGAAGACAAAAATAAGATGATATATATGTGTATGTGTGTGTGTGTGTATATGTATATGTGTGTCTATGTAGGTATATGTGTCTATGTATATATGTATGTATATGTGTATTGTGTCTTTGTATGTGTATGTGTATATATGTGTGTATGTCTGTATCTATATACATGTATATACATACATATGTATACACATTCACACACACACACACACACGCACACACACATCAAAAATGACAGACAAAAGACAGCTAAGTGGCATAGCGAATAGAGCACCAGCCCAGGAGTTGGGAGGACCTGTGTCCAAATCTAGCCTCAGATACATAATAGCTTATGATCCTGGGCAAGTCCCTTAACCCCAATTGCCTCCAAAAAAAGAAAAGGAAAGGAAAAAGGAAAATAAAAATGATAGGCAAAAATAAGGATGGGGATAGGGACTGGAGATGTGATCTCGTAAATGCGGGCAGTGGTGTGCTGGTAAATATGTTTGACAATCAGCTATCTGGGGGAAACATTGTATATAGGACACACTTAAGTTTAATCTGCCCTGTTAACCCTTTTTCATCACGTATGTCTACATGAGAGACAAAACAATGAATCAAGCCCCAGTTTATAACCTTTGCCTATTTCCAAGGTGTAAATGCTCACAATGAAAATTGACCAATTTGCTCTCCAAGCTGGGTCAAGCTGGCACACGTCTGGATGTGAGGCACACCCAGATGGGCACATTGGTGGAGGTGGTAATAGGTTTAGATACAGTAAAAAGAACTCTGACTGGATCCACAGGACCTGGGTTCAAATCCTATGTCTAATGCTATCCGTTCTACTATGGGCAATTCACTTGGGCAGTGCAGTGTCTTGGTCTTGAAGCAGGGCAAACCAGGGCTCATTTCCTGCCTCTGACAGATACAGACTGAATGACTCTATAGGAAACAAAGAAGGACTAATTTGGTGAAGGAGAGCCCCAAACACTGAGGCAATCAGAGAAGGCCCCCTGAAGGAGGTGGCTTTTAAGAAAAGCCTAGAATGGAGTTTTCCGTTCCAAGAAGCAAAGGTGAAGGGGGAACATTTCAGGCAGTGAGCACAACCTCCATTAAGGCATTAAGGGGAAAGATGGAACATCTTGAGAAAAACAACATGGGGATTGGACGGAGCATAGAGTGAAATTGGGGGTATGACATTTAATCAGTTTAGAGAGACAGGATGAAGCTGACATTTGAAGGCTTTAATCTTCTAATAGAGAAATAGAGGAGCTTTTGTTATTTCCTGGAGGCATGGGGAGCCAACCAAGTCTCTTGAGCAAGGGAGTGACATGGACAGATCTGGTGGAATTCAAGCCCAGAATTTTCTGGCTTCAAGTCCATTATTACTTCTCAGTGCTTTCTTGGTGGTTTGACTCTCAAACTCAGCCTTCTGATGAGATACACATCGCCTTCCATTTCTTTCTTGATCTCCCTCCCCTGCATAAGCCCGACACAGCTAATTGTCAGCAGAACTAGGGTTTGGGGGTTGGTGTGTGTGATGGAACCACCTGGAACTCCATTTTCCTCTAACCTTGAGCCCTGCCTAATTGCAAGGGTGCCAGTACCAGCCTTGAAATGACTTTGTTTATCCTTTGCATTTACTTATCTATCTTCATACTGTGTCCTCAGAGAAATCCTATCCAATCAGTATTTATTATTTGCCCTCTGATGAAGGGCAGTGTGGTCTAGTGGATAGAACACCAGCCTCATACTTAGAACCACCTGGGCCTGAGCTCTGCCCTTGCTCCATATTGGCTGGGTGAACCCTGGCAGAGCACATAACCTCCAAGTGCTCTAAACAACTCTCTTAGGACTATAAGTTCTAGAAAAGGGGAAGGGAGTTTCCTCTTCTATGTAATAGATGTGTCATACTAAAAAGTATGTTGTATAATCTATGTAACATAATGTGTCATCTATATCATGTAATATATGTGTCATATGTGTAATGATTATGTAATATCACATGAAATATAGTATGGTGCATATTATGCAATGTGTCCTGTTACATAATAACCATCCTATATTATATTACTATGCAGTAATGACATGTAATTTATGTTGTTAATATATGCACGTTATATTATGTCAATACAATAGCTATGTCATCAGTATTACCCAGGTAAGTTGCTTAGCTTGAAAATCATTGAGCAGCCTGAATGGACAGCCCAGGGCTAGTGAGGCCACTATTCGAAGTATAATTCTGGTGGCTGGTATTATTCTGATGTGCCAGGTAATGAGATAGGTTGCTGGTCCAAAGACATCAGGGAAATAGCCCTGGCCTTGGGAGGGACTGACAGGGAGGAAGGTGTAGACACATCATGTAAGCAGATGAGAGTAGAATGGGGAGCATTAATGATTTGGGGGAACAGGAAAGGCTCCTCTTACTGTGTGCCAGGCACAGCAGTAAGCTCTGTCCTCAGGGAGCTTACAGTCTAATAGGGGAGTCAACAGGTAAATAACTAGATGCATACAAAATATATACAAAGTGGATGGAAGGCAATCTCAAAAGGGAAGGCCTTAGCCACTGGAGGAGGGGAAGGGAACCAGGAAAATCTTCCTGCAGAAGCAAGGATTTGAACTGAGGAAGTCAGGGAGTCTTATTTTTGTGTCGAATGCCTGGAGCATAGCAAGTACTTAAGAAATTACCCTTGAATTGAATATTGTCAAGATAAATAGGATCGATAGTAGTAATAACAAGAAAGGCAGCGTGTTATGCTGGACGGGCAGCTGGTCTTAGAGGCAGAAAGACTGGAGTTCAAGTCCTAACTCTGACATAGACTAGCCCTGGGACCTTGGGTAACCTATTAACCTCTTCGTGGCCCCAGGCAACATGCTAAAACTCTAAATGGAAGAGCAGATTATCACCAGCTTTCGTAGAGGAGGCCTCCTCATGCGGAACTCCCTTCTGGATGAAAGCACAGATCAGGGCCAAACAAATGATAATCCCACCTGGAATTTGCACGGCTCTTCAGTATTTACTAAGTGCTTTTATATATGGGGTGGGGAGCCTTCTTTGGAACTTCACACCCCTTTGAGATAGGCAGGCAGGCCAGACGCTAGAATTTTCGAGTAAACTGAGGCCCAGAGAAATTACTCAAGGTCACTCAGCTACTAAAGGGTCTGGCTGAAACTCGAATCCATTCCAGGTCTTCTGAGGCCAAGTTCGGTGGGTTGGCCCAATACCATGCTGCCCTTGAGAGGGATGTTCTAAAGGTGTTCTTTTAATTTTGGTTTGGCAAAAAGGCACACACTATCCAACTTGCCATGTGTATTCTAGAAAAATACCCATGCCACTTTGTTCCAGCAGTAACCCCAGGATGCAATAGAAATGTTGCTTCTGACTCATTCCAGAGGTAATTAATTGAGTGCCCTTTCAGAGAGAGAGAGAGAGAGAGAGAGAGATGGAACAAAAGGGAGAGGGGGAGAAGGGAGGGGGAGAAAGAGAAAGAAGTGAGAAAGAAACAGAGAGGAGGGGGGGGGGGAAGAGACAGGAGAGAGAGAGAAAGAGAGAGAGAGAGAGAGAGAGAGAGAGAGAGATAAAAATAGCAAAGAAACAACACTTTTCTTAGTTCTCTGAAAGACTGGCATCCTTCCAGGATAGACTTAAGCACTTTTTGTACTTGAAGAAAAAAAGAAAGGTGGGATTGGTTCCAAGAATCATCACACAAACTGGAGAAATATGGAGTCAGCGGCTGTATTGAAAACAGCCAAAGTGGTACCGCCAGCTGCAGGCTCATTAATTAATGTTCAGTGGTATGTAGCCATGCCAATGACCTTGATGCTTGTTGAATTCACAAAAGATAATTTCCATAGAGTCTCTACTTTTCTCACAGAGGTATATTTATCCAAGAAGTACCTTGCACATTGTCCCCCATCTCTCTGAGCAGTAAATTTGTTCTAATTGCAGAGAGAGATAGAGTAAAAGCCTGACTGAGCCCTCAGTGGTTTAGAGAGATTTATTTCCGGGGCTTAAAGGGGTTTTAGTGTATGTGACTGGAACAGAGTTGAGGGGAGTGGGGAAAAAAACCCAAGAGAAAATGTAGATTTAATGGATCTATAAAATGGCCCGGCTGTAGATAAATGGGTGTTCCAACAGCCTGCCCCAAAACCCTGGCCCCAAGACAGCCAGTCCTACACGAGGGGTCTGTAATATTACGTATTTCTCTCTGAGGCTTATAGCTTCCTCGTGAGATTTGTGGGAGATTGGAGGGAAAATCTAAGTTATCGAGAGGGAAGGAAAAATCTTTGTTGCCCAGTTTTGAAGCCAGAAGAGCTGTGAGAAAACCAAGAGACAGAGAGCCTCAAGTCTCTGCCCTTACAATCACCCCCTTCCTTTCTCTAAGATAAATTTTAAGCAAGGCTCCTGGAAGGCAATGTCATAAGGGCCTTCCCTAGACAGTGGGGTCTGGGCATTTCAAGTTATCACAGACATTTCCAATTGATACTGATCCTGTTTATCCCCTGAATTGGGGGGTGAGGGCAGGGAATCTGTTCAGAGATGGCTTTTAATATTTGATTGACTATTAATCCTTTTCCCTGAGAAAATACCAGGCTTTTGATCCCAAAGCTATGTTCTCCGTGCAGCTGCCTTGTAAGCTCTGCTGTGGGGGAACTTTTGACTGTCATTTTTGACATATTATGAAACTGATCAGGGCTCAAAACATACATTTTTGTCTTGAGGAAGAAGAGAGATGGGACAGGGTCTTCCTCTTTTCCCCATGCAGAAAGAGAGGCCCTACTGGGGGTCATAAGATCATAGCTGTAGAGATGAAAGGAGCAGGAGAAATCATCCAATCCAGTCCCTTCATTTGACATGACAAAATTGAGGCATGAATAAATGAAGTGATTCATAGAGCTAATAAGTTGTAGTGCTAGGATTCAAATCCAGGTCCTTGGATTCCAAGTCCAATATTCTTTCCATTATATTACATGACTTCCTAGGATCTGGAGGAAGTTAACTTGTTGTCAACTTTTAGAAGCATAAAACATCAGTTTAGAGAGGGACCTTGGAGATCATCTAGTCATCATGGTGTAGGTGAGGAAATTGAAGCCCAGAGAGGGAAAGTGATTTACTCTAGGTCACATAGCTAATTCATCGAAATCCAGGGCTGGAGCCCATGTCTCCTGGGGCTGCCCTAGAAGGATTCCATTAGTCAGCAGGGTTTGTCCATTCCTGGTTATCAGAGACATTCCCATTGGGTACTGATCTTGGTTCTCCCCTAAACATTCTGTTCAGAGAAGAGAAATGTCCCCCTTGGTCAGCCTTCTTTCCACTGAGCTAGGTTGCCCAACATGTGGCTGCTTACCACATAACAAGGCTAGACCAAGCACAGGGGCCCATGATTCGTCCGGTGATTTGGGGGTGACTTGCGATTTTTGCTTTTCTCCAGATTAGGGGAGTTGGGAATATAACAATATTAATATATTATTATTAATAATAAATGGTTAATTATATTATTCATCTTTAACATTAATAGCTAGTATTAATATTGATCATATGAGATTAAGACAATAACAATAATATTTTTGTTGCACTTGAAGCTTGTGTTATGTAAAAATGTAACATGTTATATGTAAATATGTTGTGTGTAATATGTAATACATATGTTATATGTAAATATGTTATCTCATTTTATCCTCATAAAAACCCTTCGAGGTAGGTCCTTTTTAATAGATTAGGAAATTGAGACTGAGAAAGGTTGGTCCATTTGAGCTGGATCACTCCCCTAGTATCTGAGATGGCGTTTGAACTCGGGTCTTCCTTATTCCAAGTCTAGTGTTCCAGCCATTGAACCACCTAAGAAGATATGGAACCTGCCATCTGTCATGTGGGGAGATTCTGGCCCAGTGGCCTGGCCTCATGAGAATATACCTAGCTTGCTTTATGGAGGTTAATGAACCTTCCTTGTCTGCCATCTCGACCAGGGTTGTCTGTAGGCGACATTGTGAACTAGGCAAAGTCAGTTCCCCTCAGCTCCACCCTGTTGGTACCCTCCTTCTCAGTGCCTCATGCCCATCTGAGACTCTCTCCTTAAACATCACTTTGGTTCCACTGCTTTCCCAGACCTCAGTCCTTGTACTGAAACTCACATCATCTCTTTCCGATTCTCTCAGAGATCTGAAAAAAGACTAACTCTAGAGTAAGAGTACAGCCATTTTTTCAGTTGTGTCTGACTTTTCATGACCCCATTTGGGGTTTTCTTGGCAAAGATCCTGGAGTGGTTAGCCATTTTCTTCTTCAGCTCATTTTACTGATGAAGAAACTGTGGCAAATAAGGTGAAGTTACTTGCCCACGGTCAGACAGCTAGTGAGTGTATGAGGCCAGATTTGAACTCGTGAAGATAAGTCTTCCTGACTCCAGGCCCCAAACTCCATCCACTGCACCACCTAGCTGCCCGCAAAGTCAAAGGCAAGTCACTAAACTTTCCTGGGTCTCAGTTTTCTCATCTGGAAATTGAAAAGGCTGGACCAGTTGGCCTCTGAGGTCTTTTTTGGGTCTAGATCTATGAACCAATGCTCTTATGATTTCTGCAAGATGGCAACAGGTGGTAATTATCAGCACCACGGCTAGGTCAGTCTGTATACTAGTTAGAGGTAGCAGCAGACTGGGCTCTAATTGAGCTGCATCAGATAGGAAATACTGACATTTCAGGGAAACATATTCAGCAGATTTAAGGAAGAAGAAGTGGTGGAGGCCATGGATAATTAAATTAGCCACGACAGTGGTGCCTTTTGGAGTTTTCAGTTGTTAGCAGAGTGAAATTCAGACCCCAGTAAGCCTCTGGGGCCTGGCTATGGTGTGGTTGATTATTCAGGCATCCTGGGAAAGTTCTTTGAAATGGGAATATTTCTGTGTGTCTCTCCTGTGGTGCCCTAAAAGGAAGCTGTCCAGGGGAACAACGTGGGATACCTGCATTTTCCTTCCCCCTTGGGTATGCTGGCAGGCTTTGGCTGCTCTTGGCATCTTTCTTGTGAATACTCCAAGATAGGTTAGTATGTGATGATAAGGCCATTCAGAGACAGACCAATTCCATCTCTGATAAGAGGATGATTGCCTCAGATCTCCCCCTTAGGCCCTTCTTGAGAGCAACAGGCATAAAGCCATAGTCATGGCTTTAATAACCCTCTAAAGGAGAATAACTATCCAAGCCTGAGGATGCAAGTTTTCTCAGACACAGTACAGTCTATATACAGTTATCCCTTCCACATCATAACTTTCCTTATCATGGTTTCGATATATTGCAGGTTGGCATAAGAAATTAAACAGGAATTTGGGGGGAGTTTTGTGGAAGCTGTAGATGACACACAAAGTCTAGCAGGAAACACAGAAAAGGTTAAGAAACTCAGAAATGCATAAAATATATGGATAGCATCATATAATATCAGCATAAATTTATGGTAAGGTACCGTTAACACCCCATAAAAGAAAAAGAAAAAATTCAGAATTCTCTGTATGAAAGGAGGGCCAAAAATTTTTATGTGGGTTTTCCAGATTGAGGGGGCTTCACGCACCTAACTCCTGTGATATGGAAGGAATAACTGTACTTTCTTCTGCTACATACCTTTCCATGGTAGGAATACCAGGTATTAGGGAGTGTATAAGTGGTTAAGTTTTCTCCACGTTTTCAAACCTTGGAGACTAGGGGAGAAACACCCAGAGATGAATGGTATTTTCCGTTAAGAGGAGAAATTTTTCAGCATAAGGATGTAAAAATGGAAAATTGGAGCAGAGAAACAGAGATAAGGATTTAGAGTCAATTTCATACAGCGCATAGCAACTCTTCTCAAGCAAATAGTAGTAACATTCACAACTATGATAAAAGAGGACAGGGTTGGATGAATTCCCTCAAACAATGTGTCTCTGGAATGTCCAGTTAGCCATGTTTCCTGCAGACCCATCACCCTTCAGCAGGGGATCCATCAGCTTATGCTTAGAAGTTAAGGCATAAATTGGTAAAAATCTCCAAGCTAGACGGGACCTTCCACTTTAGAATATACGTCATTAGAGCATATGCTTTTAGAACTAGAAAATGTTTCCCATGAGTAAACTTTGTTACTTATCAGGAAGACTAGATCTTTCCGCCTTTCCTTGGGATGTAGCAAATGTTCTATTTCTTCGGGACAACAAACACTGAAGCTTCCAATTCCAGCACTAGATTCACATCCTTCATGTCAATCTGTTCATAGTAGAGTTTTTCCTTAGACAAACTACCAGGGAAAAAGCTCTGGGTACTGTGTCAGGGAACCTAGTAAGACAAAGAAAGGCAAAACCAGTTCCTGCCCACAAGGAGTTCACATTCTAACAGGGGAGACATGTAAACACCTAGATACACATAAGATATACACAGAGTGGGTAGAATGTAGACTCAGAAGGAAGACATGAGCAATTGAGAGGGTAGGGGGGAGGGAGAAACCGGGGCCTTTTTTGTTCTTTTTTTGGCCAATCACAAATATTCTTAGTTACGGATCTCTACAAGTACCGAACCATATTAAATTTGAGATAAGTGGATATAAAATTAGTGGTGCTCTTTGAATCCTGACAGCTTATCATTTTGGGGGGGGGGAGGCAAGGCAATTGGGGTTAAGTGACTTGCCCAAGGTCACATAGCTAGTAAGTGTGAAGTATCTGAGGCCAGATTTGAACTCAGGTCCTCCTGACTCCAGGGCGGGTGCTCTATTCACTGTGCCACCTAGCTGCCCCCAGCTCACCATTTTGATATTTTCTCCTAAACTTTTCACAGATAAAATTTTCTTCCTGGATCTGAAGTGGTCTTTTAAAGCCCCATTTCTCAGACCCATGCGGTATTTACATTAGATTGTAGAACTATCTGCTGCTGTGTGTGATCATCACATATAGGGATCAGAGGAAAAGAAGTCAGACCCCAGTGTGCCAAGTGAATGGACCTCACTAGACAGAAAGCAAGGAGGGCCTCAGAGTGAGGGCAGACGGGAGCCCATGACCATTGCCTTCTCCTCGCTGTTTTAGCATAGAAACACATTATATATAAACAAAGTACTTTATCTGAGAGGCTATGACAAGAAACTCCAAGATTGTAACATGCATTAAGACAGATAACATTCCAAAATGAGCCTTCTAGGTTTCCAGCCAAGAATTTGTTCTTGTGATCCCTTTGGCAAAAAAAAAAAGGAAACCTTTGCTCAAAACATCAGTTTTCACCTCACTGGCTGTGTTTCTATATTGTGCCAATACCAACAGGGCAGAGACAGAGACGGGGTGTTCCACGTGGCATCAGAGAGATCAAATCCTGCCTCAGATACATGCTTAGCTATGTAACCCATAGCCAGTCATTAAACCTGGCCAGAGTTTTCTCTGCCTCAGGTTACTCATCTGTAAAATTTGAATAATAATAATAATAATAATAATAACTCTTGCCTCACAGTGTTGTTGGGAAGAGCAGGCAAGCAACAGGCACTGTGCTCAGTGCTTGGAACATAAATGCAACACCCCCCCCAATAAAAAAATCCAAACCAAAAATAGTCCCTGCTCTCAAGCATCTTACGTTCTAAAGGGGGAAAATAAAAAGAAGGAGAAAAGGAAGATAGGGTGAGGCACCAATGGAAGGAGAGGGCCCAAGGGGCAGAGGGAAGTCCCAGGTAAAGAAGGAAATAAAAGAGAGCCAGGCTAGGCCCGTTCCCAAAATGGAGACCTTAGAAGGAACTTACCAGTAGAAAGGGAGGGCCAGAGGTTGCCAGAGGGGCAAGGTACAAGTTAATTTATATTTAGTACTTTGCAAAGCTTAGAGTTAAATAAATGTGAACTAATGTTGTTGTGATCATTAATCTCATTTTTTTAAATGGAGTTCAAATGGTCCTGGGGCAAGCCACTATCCTGCTATCACTCATTTATATTTGATATTCTAGGGACCATTTCAGAGGTGGAGAAAATACCTGCTTTTTGCACTGAATAAAAATGTAAAGACATCAGCTCATCTTTGGTAGAGTCACTGAAAGAATCTTTGAGACAGCTCCAGTACTTGACAGGATGACAGAGATGATCTACGTCTCACTCTGTTCCCACAATTTTGATTTCTTCCCTAGGCTTCTTTTTTGGTTTTTTGCTTGTTTTCAGGGGGGAGTAGGCAATAGGGGTTAGGTGACTTGCCCAGGGTCACATAGCTAGTAAGTGCCTGAGGCTGGATTTCAACTCAGGTCCTCCTGACTCGAGGGCTGGTGCCCTATCCTCTGTACCACCTAGCTGCCCACTTTTTTGTTTTATTTTTGTTTTTTGGGAGGGAGGCAATTGGGTTTAAGTGACTTGCGCAGAGTCACACAGCTAGTAAGTGTCGGCAGCCAAATTTGTACTCAGGTCCTCTACTAGGTCTCTTTGAAAGCTTTTTTGTCCCATGTAGTTTGAAGCAGATCAGTATTTAGTATAGTGTCATTTATCAAAAAATACTCTTAAATTGTTAGAAATCTACGTTGTGTAGGGGCAACAGTTCTATCTGTAATGATGGTCTGGTTCTAGTATAATTGGTTTATTGAATCCCGAAGGCTATCTAGAGGTCTGTATTAAGCACCCACTATGTGTCAGCCAATATGCTAAATTCTAGGGCTACAAAAGAATCAAAAGACAGTCCCTTCCCTCAAGGAGCTCACAATCTAACTCAGGAGGCAATAAGCAAATAAATATGTACAAACAATCAATAGATTTAGAGCTCTGTGAATTGACCTAGACTATTCCCCTAATTTAATAATTAAGGAATGAGGGGCCCACGCAGGGCAAGTGACTTGCCAAAAGTCATACAGGTAGTAAATGGGGGAGCTGAGTCTGCCATCAGACAATTTCTCAGTTCAATTGTTCTAGCTCATTAGATGCTAAACTCTCCTGTGCCTAGGCTAATCTAAAGTTACAAGTGCACTCAGCCCTCCTGTATGAGACAAAGACACCCTCGTTATCTGGCCAGGAATTGACCCAACACAAGAAACCTCCCATGGCCCAGGCTTGGAAAGAGATGGATAGCTTTCTGGATTCTGGAGGAGAGGGTGAGGTGCAGGGTCATCCTTAGCCCTTTCATACACAGCAATTAAAATTCCATTATAACACCAAAGGGACTGGGGACCAAGTCTTTCTACTCATCCCTGTTCTCTTTCATCATCCAAGGGGAAGCATTTGTTTTCCATCTCTCTACTGATAGGAACATGTTTTTCCCCTAATTTCTCTCTCCCAGGGGGAAAAAAGTGTGTTTACATTATTTGTTTGGACTCTCAATTTGTTTCCAAGGTCATAGAATCATTGCTCATCAGAGCTGGAAGGGATCTCAGAGATGGAGTCCAACTCAATCTTGTTACAGATGGGGAAACTGAGAACCAGAGATGCCGACTTACTTCCTTAGGCTCACACAACAAAGTTAGAGGCAGTCACAGTTTCATATTTAATCCTCTTTTTGTGATCTGCTGTAGGTATGGAAATGCTCTCTTGTCATTATTAAATGCAAGATACAAAATTAAGTTAAAAACAACCACAAAGTTAGTCGTGGACATCGAGCTAAATATGTCCTAGTCCAACTCCTAACCACAGCAATGGAGACTTTCATTGCCTTCAAGACATCTGACTATTAGCCTTTTTTATGATTTCTCCAATCTAAATGGCTTTCACTCTCCTACTATTGGCTGCCTGAGAAACAAGAGATTTTCTTTATTTTAAAACAAATGAACCATTTGATAATTTACAGCTCCAGGTACCAATGTCTGCCAGAGCAGCATAACTGAATGAAGTAAATAGATTAAATGTTCCCCTTCCAGTCAGCAGGGGGATGAGACACAGCACCTGGGCTGGCCACAACTTATCTCCATTAAATCACAGAGAAAGGTTCAGAAACCCGCTGTCCAAGCTGATGAGAGAAAGGACAGAGTGTATATATGAGACTTGCTCCCACATCCATAAGGCTCAGTTCTTAAATGCTTTCCTTACAACAAGCCTTTGAGTTAGGTCGTGCAAGTGTTAGGCATAGGGGACAGAGGGCCACCCTTGGATCAGGAAAATCTGGGTCTTTGGCACATACTAGCAGTATGACCAATGGCAAGATACTTAACGAGTCAGGCAGCTCTCTCAGATCACAAGTTAGAAATGAGGTATGGATTTGTACTGGTGGGGTACATTTGTACTTTCATGCCCTACAGCTTCCTTTTTTGAGTTGTCTTCTTGCTCCATTAGAAAGTAAGCTCTCTGAGGGCAGGAATTGTCTTTCTTTCTTTTTGCATTTGTTTCCCCAGAATTTAGCCTGTTGTCTGGTACAGAGTAATTGCTTAATAAATGATTTTGGGGGCCAGCTAGAGGGCACAGTGAGTAAAGCACTGGCTCTGGAGTCAGGAGGACCTGAGTTCAAATTCAGACACTTGACACACTTACTACCTGTATGACCTTGGGCAAGTCACTTAACCCTAATTGCCTTGCCTTCCTCCCCTTTACAGAAGAGAAAACTGAATCAGTTAGTAAATGGCAGAGTCAGGCTTCCGATCCTCCTCTTCCTCAGTGCTCCCTCCACACCAGCATATTCTTTCTTATATCCCTACATAGTGACTTGGGCACCTAGAATTGGTCTCCTTAGGTGGTGGCGGGGAGGGGGGGAGGAGGTTGGGGGGCGGGGGGAACGGGGTGGTATCTGCAACCACAAACATCAGACTAAAACAAGATTATAGATTTAGAACTGAAAGGGACCTTTGATATCAACAAATCAAACTCCTTGGTTTTACAGATGAGGAAACTGAGTCTCCCAGAGGAGGAATTGCTTACCTAAGATCGCACGGGTAGTAAGTAATTCACAGAGCCACAATCTCTGACTTAAGTGAGCTTTCTTTCCACAAAATCATGAGTGCCAGTGTTTATGGTTATTGTCATGTTTCATAGAGTTTCCAAACCAAACCCCCCTTTCATGCTTCCCCGGGCCCTGTATGTGTTGTTTCCCTGGTCAGAGTGTAAGCTCCTTTAGGAGAGAGACTGTCCTTCTTATATTTGCATCCTGATGTAATAAGTGCTTAATAAATATTTTTTTTTACTCAGTGAGGGCTGGAAGGGACCTTAGAGGTGATCCAGTCCAATTCTGCTGATAAACTGAGGCTAAAGAGTTTTAGTGACTCACCTTACCCAGTTGGCTTACACAGTGGTTTGCCTAAGCTAAGGGGTAGAACCCACGCATGAACCCAGGTCCTTTTACTCCCACCACCACCATCACCACCTCTGGTCAGGGCTCTTCCACTGTCCCATGAAGGAAGGAAGAAAGCCAGCATGCATGAAATGCTTACTGTGTGCCAGGCGTGAATAGCTCCATGAGCCGTGCCCCATTTTTATGGTTGTTTTCATGTGGTCCAAGAATGAGCTCATCGGCATCATAGCAAGAATACATCATTCTAATCTTAGAACGAAGGACAAACAAAAAGTTGGGAGATATTTAGTATCTGCAGCTAATGGTTATCGCTACCAAGGTCAAATCAAGAATTTGCCAAGAAAGTAGAATTCCCCATTCTCTGGACTGGGAGCAGCACCTGCTGAAAGGTTGGTTTGTTGTTGGTTTGGGGGGCGTGGGGAGGATTCAGAAGCAGTACTTGGTCGGCAGAGTGGAACTGTCTCGCTGAGATACATCAGGGTACAAGGACCCAGGAACCGCTCCCTCCCATCTCCCCAAGTGTCACCATTACTCAGAGAGGTGATAAAAGTGTAACTTCACGCATACTTCATCTTAAGAAAGCTGCTGGAGAGCTGGTCATCTCCGAAGAATGGAATGAGCTCACCAGAAGGTGCCTTTGGGCTCCCTTGCTTGATAAAGGGAAGAAGAGTGGAGAGCAGGCCAGGGTTTGGAGTCGGAGGACTTGGGTTCTAGCCTTGACTCTTTTATTTAGCTCTCTGTGTGACTCGATGCAGTAATAACAAAAACAGCCAGTATTTATATAGTGCTTACTATGTGCCAGGTACTGAGCTACATGCTTTACAATAATTATCTTATTTAATCCTCACAACAGCCCTGGGAGGTGGCTGCACTATCCCCACTTTACAATTGAGGAAACTGAGGAACACAGAAGTTAAGTGACTTTTCCCTGAGGTCAAATTTGAACTCAGGTCTTCCTGACTGCAGGGCTGGTGCTCTATCCACTGAACCACCTCTCTGGGTCTCAGTTTCCCCATCCTTAAAATGAAGATATTAGATCAGAGGTGGTGAACCTGGGGCCTCGAGGACATACTTGAGGACCTAGAGGGCCACATGTGGCCTTGAGGCTGCAGGTTCCCCAACCCCTAGACTACATAGTCTCTAAGGTCACTTCCAGCTCTAAATCAAATGATGAATCTGGGTCTTCCTGAATCTGAAGTCTCTACATTATGCCAGGTTACCTCTCAAATATAGGGTATTCCAAAGGTTTTAGTGCAAGTTTAAGCTGTTAAGGCTGAAGCTTTAGTTGCTTAAAATATAAAACGTTAAAATTTCATGATTAAAATACTAATTCATCATAGCTTTAAACTAGCAAAGCTTAAAGCTGCACTAAGACTTTTAAGACACCTTATTGTTATTGTTTAGTCATTTTCAATCACATCTGACTCTTCATGACCCCCATAAGGGAGTTTTCTTGGCCAAGACGCTGGAGTAGTTTGCAGGTCAAGCCATCAGCCTCGTAATGTCGTTTGTCCACTTTGAGAATGAAGGACGAACAACAACAACTGGAGTGGTGTGCCATTTCCTTCTCCAGTTCATTTTACAGATGGGGAAACTGAGGCAAACAGGGTGAAGTGACTTGCCCAGGGTCACACAGCCAGTAAGTATCTGAGGCTGGATTTGAACTCAGGGCCTCCTGACTCCAGTCCTAGGTCTCTATATCCACTGCACCACCTCACTGGGAGACACTCTACACTATAGGTATTGTCAGTTCCATTTTACAGATGAGGAAGCTGAGGCTCTGAAAAGTGAAGCAATATACAAATATCCATGGTGGGATTAGAATTCAGGTTCGAATCTCCACTGAACTCCAATTTTCATTGATTTAAAGTTGGAAGGGATCCTAGAAGCCAACTAGTCCAACCCCACCATTTTATAGCTAAGGAAAATTGGAGCCCTAAAAGATTAAGGGACTTACCCAAAGCCACACTGGTAGGATGGGATAGAAGTAGGATCTGAACCCAGGTCCACTGAATCATTCTGTACTACGGTGCTTCTTCAGTCCAGCACACTGTCTCCCCACTGAGCTAGGCTATCTCCCTTAAGAAAGAGATCATGAGGAACCGATCGTGTTGGCACATCTGTGGAGATGGTCCAAATGGAAGAGAAACCCAGAAGGGCAGTGGTACCTCTGTATTGCCAGGTTTGGGGTAGGGAGGAACAATTTAAGGATCCAAATACGTTGAGTCAAGGTCTCTACCTAAATCTTCTTGGGTCCACGGGGTCATAGGATCAGAGCTGCAAGAAACCTCAGAGGCCTTTTAGTCTATATCCTTTATTCTGCAGATGGGGAAACTGAGGCCCAGGTTCATGCAGGTAGTAAATAGCAAATCTTTTTTAACTCAATTCCTCTGTCTCCAAATCCAGTACTCATTCCCTGTGCTGTGATCTCCCCCTTTTTCATTCAGAAGAAAAAGAAAGACCAAAATAAAACTCCTCCTTTCCTTGAGTTATGAACACGGCCTTGAAAATGTCAACAGACGTATTGTTGTCCAGTTGAGTCTGAAGCCAGAAAGGCTGAAATCGGGACCAAAACAGGTGTGAACTTCCCCCCTTCTAAGGGGAGGGCGTTGACTGAAACTGGAACAACCCAAGGACGTCGGGCACATACCTTCAAGGAAACAAGGATATAACTATCCCAGCCCCCGGCTGGCCAGTGACCTTCCAGTCCCACCACCCCGCTTCCTCCCCAATCCTCCCTACTCCCTTCATTGGCACTACCCTCGTTTGTCCAGAATAGAGCTCCACGTCCACTGAGTATTCAGAACCAAGAGCGCGAGCACCTTCTTTCGAAGGGCCCTTAAGCTCCCTGCTCTCCTGGACATCAGGCCCCCAGCCCTTCAGGGCCCTTGGACTCACGTGGGCCAAGTGGGCACAAGCCGAGTCTGACCCTGCCACCCGCCTCCCAAGGTTTTCTCCTGACCCCCAACTCCCAGACTTAGGACCAGAGTTCCTAAAGCCAGGGGAAGCCACTGATCACACCTGGAAATGTCCCAGGCTAGGAAATCCAGAGCGGGAAAGGATGCTCAGCCATCATCTTCCTCAACCTCCTCATTTTGTAAAGGAGAAAACTGAAGCCTGAAGAGAAGAGGCAACTGACCGAGGTTACTCAGATCATGAATGTCAGAGCCAAGAATTGAACCTGGGGCCTCTGACTCCTAATTCTGCCCTCAGACAGCTGTGTGACCCTGGGTGAGTTGCTTAATCTCTATCTGCCTCAGTTTTCTCACCTGTAAAATGGGTATAATAATTACAACTACCCCCTGGGGTTGTAAGGCTCAAATGAGATAACATATTTAAAGGGTTTTATAAACCTTAAAGTCTTACATAACTGCTAGCTAGTAGCAGCAGCAGCAGCAGCAGTAGTAGTAGTAGTGGTAGTGGTAGTGGTAGTGGTAGTGGTAGGTTTCCAAGTTTTCCAAGAAAATTCGAAGGGATGTAAGAGAGGACAATAAAGGGGCCAAGAATCATGGAAGGCCTCCAAAGGGAGTTAGCACCACATCCCAAACACCTTGAGATGTGCTTATGGGATTTGGAAACATCAGTAGCCAGGATCACCGATGCTCCTTCTAAATGTATATCCATCTTGGCCCAGCCGATCCGGGAGGGGTTGGGGGGTGGGGTGGGAGTAGGTCTGTAACCAGTCAGATATAGGAACAAACTTGGCAGTGAGTAGAGCACCGGCCCTGGTGTCAGGAGGACCTGAGTTCAAATGTGGCCTCAGACACTTGACATGCTTACTAGATGTGTGACCTTGGGCAAGTCAGTTAACCCCAATTGCCTTGCCTTCCCCCCTCAAAAAAAAAAAGAAAAAGGAAAAAAAAGGAGGAACAAACTTGGGCTAGGGGAGGGATTCTTAACCTGTAGTCCAAGAACTTTTTTTTAAATTAGTTTGATAATTGCACTTCAATAGAGTTGGTTTCCTTAGCTTTATGTATTTAAAAATATTCTTCTAAGAGTCTGTCAGTTCCACAGGGCTGACACCAAAATGGTCGAGGACCCCTGATCTGAAAGAACCTGAAAGAACTTCACTCAGAGGCCGCCCTCGAATTTCCACGCAATATCCTCATTTTACAGGTGAAGAAACTGAGGCCCAAGGATGGTTAAGTGATATGCCCGAGGTCATACATGTTGGAGCCTGGCCAGGGCCAGGACCAGGACCAGGCCCCGAGGGAGGGCCTGGAGGGTGCAGTTCTGCCGACACTCCTGGGAGCTGATGCACTGCACTCCTCTTCGGCTTGAGATCTCTGCTCTGGCCCCAGGTTTCCCACTTCCATCTTGGTCCCTTAAATGTGAAATTTTGTAAGTTTTCCAAAGACTAAGGCTATTTTGTTTTTGTTAAAATTCATTGTTTGTCTTGGTAGGCCCCAAACTTGCCACAGTGCTATGAATACAGTAGGATTTTCAAAACATTCCTGGAGCAGTTGGGTGGCTCAGTAGATAGAGCCCAGGACTTGGAATCAGGAAGACAGAGTTCCAGTCTTCCTTCCTAGTCTTATCATCTGTGTGACCCCGGGTCATTTAACCTCTATCTCCCTCCATTTTCCTTATCTATGAAATGGGAATAATGTTAGCACCTACCTGCCAGGATTATTGTGAGTATAAGAAAAGATGTGTGAGATATCTTGCAAACCTTAACACGTCATGAAAACATGAGTTATAATTAAACACTTATTGAATTGCTTACTCACAGAAACCTTGGCCCAACCTCTGCTCTAAGATAGATGTGATTTCTACTTTTTTCAATGAACAAAACATTTTCTCTCCTTTCCACATCCTTCCATTAAAAAAAAAGAAAAACAGAAACAAAAAACTTCTTGTAACAAATATGTAAAGTTAAGTAAAACAGATTCCCTCTTTGTATATATCCAAATTTGCATATTGCATTCTGCTTTGGATTCCCATTTCAAGCTCACCTCTCCAGAAGGGAGCTTTACCTCTGTCCCATTGATTGTCCCAATTTCCAGCACATGTTGACCCCTTCCTCCCTGGGTCCCCACCCCTAAACCAGCACAGTAGCTATAGGTCACTGTTCTCCAGGCTAATTTAGAAATGGGCCACTTGAATCAATGGAAATATGGTGACCAAACCAGAAAATATTTACTCCAAAGATGAAAGGGGAAAACCAGGGAAACCTGGGAGCAAAACAGAAAAAAAATCATAAGGAAGAATGGTCATTAATTAGTATAGAAGTGACTTTAAAAAAGCCTCCTGCCTCCTAAGCAGCTCTGGGTTGGTCCTCAACTAAACAGGCATGTTGGCTGATGTCTTCCCTGCCTCGCCTTCTCCTCTTCTCTCCTCCTTGCTTATTGGAGAGGGGAGCCAGTTCCCTTCTAGGAAGGCAGGTGTTCTGAGAGGCTCAGTCCTTCCTCTGGCCACTAGGGGACTGTCAGCCAATGTTATTATCACAGAACGAGTCAGAATTGAAGAGTTTTCCTTGGGGTTTATTAGCTTATCCGTTTAGCTTTTCACCTCTAATTGAAGTATTCTCTTTCTTGACCTCTGCCACTCGGAACCCCTGGCACCTTTCAAAGCTTAAGTCACGAGCCCCCTTCCACACAAAGCTTTCCCTGATTCCTCCAGTTTTTAGGGTCCTCCTTTCCTCAAATTCCTGTGGATTCACTTTCATATCTATCTATGTTGTGTATCTTATATATACATACATAGACATATAGACATAAATATACATACATATATGTATGTGCATGAATAAACATATGTGCTTGATATATTGTACATGTATGCATGTTTATATGTATTCTACACCTAGTATATAATATATATATATATACACATATATATATATATGTACAGAAAAAGCCATCCGGGTAAGCCCAGTAGTATATTAAGAGTCATATAGTCCTGAATTCAAATCCTACCTTCAGACAATTACTAGCTCTGTGACCTTGGGCATATTTTTTAAGCTTTGTCAGTCTCAGTTTCCCCATCTGTAATGATAGCCCTTATCTCCTAGGATCCTTGTGAGGATCAAATGAGATAACATAAATTAAGCAGTTAGCAGACCTTAAGGCCCTATGTCAATGTCAGTCATTTTATTACCATTACCATTATCATGTTTCTCCTAAGAGAATATAAGATCCTTGACAGAGGGTTGGTTCATTTTTTTTGTCTTCCTGTTCCTAGCACGTAGCAAGTATTAATACACTTTTCTCCACTGACTGATTGCTTGATTGGTCTGTACCTTCTTGCAAGTCAATGGTTTAAATGTTGGACACACAGGGCCAAGGGCAGATGCTTTCCGCTAGAGACAACCCTTACAGTTGACAGTCACCTTTTAATGACTGTGTTTTAGGGCCAGTCTTTCAATCGGTTCCAAATCTGCCTAATTCTGCTTTCGTCTAGCCCATCCCTCTCCATTTACAATGACGGCACAAAGAGCCTTTATCAAATTTTTTTCTAAAATCAAAATATTATAATAAGAAGAAAATTATGGCTCATCATGGACAGAGTGATCACTTATCCCCCCCTCAAGGTTCCCATTATTTCAGCTTTGTAGTGAGGTCTTCTTTGTCCGTAAGGATTGTGCCAAAATTATAGTCCACCTTGTTGCTTCCTCTATTTTTTATTTTGAAGAATGAAATTCATCGTTTAGATAAGCCAAGAATTTATCACCTGCTCTCTTTTTGGAAGAGGGTGAGCCCCAGCAGATGTCTAGATAATTTGATCCCCTTCCCCTCCCCATCACTATATTGCCATGTCTCTGCCAGGTTTGTGATCTATTTCTTGAACTCCTTGTCCATTTCCTCTTTCTGCCCAGGTGGTCTGTAGCACATTTCTACAATAATATTTCTTCTGTTTCCTCTCCATTGATCCTTAACCAAATGCATTCCACCATGTTTCCCCTCTCTCGTTCCTGGATTTCTTCACATAAATACATCTTGTGTATTGCTCCCCAACTCCCTCTTCATTTATTCTATCCATTTACTATTCATTTTAAATAAGGTATACTCTTAAAAGTCATATTCCAGTCATGAGTCTCATCTCCCCAAGTCTCGGTGATATCCAGGGAGTTAAATTTGCCTCCTTGCATCAGAAATGCAAATGCCAACTTTTCCATGAAGCCTTCTTTCATCTCCCTAGTGAGTAACGCCCTCCCTCCTTGGACCCCACATAAGTCTTTGCACCTCTGTGATTCAGTTACATAAGATTTCATATTATTACTTGTGTTTCTCATCCCCCCACTAAACTATGAGCTCCATAAAGTCAGAGACTGTGTCTTATCTAAACTTTGCATTTCGCTCCAGGTCTTGCACAATACTCCATGTACAATTGGTACTTAATAAATGTTAATTGGATGAATGACTGTTTCTCTAATTTCTAAACCTTTTTTCTTAAGAACTAGAAATTGACTATGAGCTCCATCCTGGGATCTGGAAATAAGGTGATCTGGACCAGTACTTCTTAAACTGTGGGTCACAACCCCACGTGGGGTCATGAAAAATTTGGCAACAGTAAAAGGTTTCTGAACGCACAACAACCAAAAATTGATTTAAAAACAAATGCATGATGAATCTAAGGTCTTTCTGGCAGGACTTGTCCATGTTACATCATGCAACTTCACTGCAGCTTTGGTTCTGAACACAAAGCATACACACTTTGCACTGCACATGCCCTCAGGCCAGTGCAAAACGAAAAGGGGTCAAGAGTGGAAAAAAGTTTAAAAAGCCCTGATTATTCTGGAGAGCAAGAAAATTGGACGAAACTCTCCCATTATTCTAAAAGTATGTAATTGAGGCACAAGGACCTCAGGGGTGGAGACAGTGTTGTAAAGTAGCAGCATTTCTGTGTAAGCTTATGCTTACAACCCTTTTTGACCCATACAATCTTGCAAAATAGAATACCTTTCCAAACATAAAAAAAAATGAACCCATGGTACAGCTAGGTTCCAGCTCCCAAGAACAATGAATTCCCCTGAAGTGGCTGCATTATTCTAATAATGTCTGATTTGTCTGCAAATTTCCATTAGGCTGCAACAATTACTATATTTTACACAGTTCAAATTCTAATACATGCTACCACTTCAGGGCATTTATCATTTCCACTCTTCAGTACTTTGCTAAATTGTAGCAAGGAGAGATGATTTGATCATTGGTAGGATTCTGGAATTTTCTTCCAAGCACCCAGAGACATGCAATGGAGGTTAATGGATGCTAATATCATTCTCAAATAACAGCTTAGCCCCTGTACCATGCACCCAACTCAGGTTTTTTTCCGAAGTAGATGGTAAGTTTACGCCATAAATCAGTCTGTACGAAAGGTCAAAAGTCACACAGTACCAATTAAATCCTTTTGGCAATAATTCAGCTCCAATCTGGACTGGAGTTGTTTAGTGTGACTGAGAAGGCTTTTGTTTTTTCTAATCAGTCCTGGAGAGACAGTTTGAAATTGCCTGATGCTAACATCCTTTTCCTCTCCAAGTAATATAAACTCTGATGTTTGCAGAAAGGGAAGGGGAGGACAAAGAGAACAAGTGGGAGGAGGAAGAAGAGAGAAAGAATATTTACCAATAAAATCATGCTCCCTAATGTGTTCCATTACTGCACGACTACCTTCACCTGCCTCTTATAATCACGGCTCACATTTGTCTCGTGTTTTACAGTTTATGCATGTGCTGGGTCTTTCTCCCATAACCTTGTGAGAAAGGCAATAAAAGTATTGAATGAATGAATGAACCAACACCTACATTGCACCACTCATTGTGACAAGCCTTAAGGATAAAAAGACAGAAAGGAAAATGATCCGAGTCCTCAAGGAGCTTATATTCGAAAAGGAGGATATCACAAATTTTGGAGAATGGAGACCAGGGAAGGGAAAGATTTGTTTGTTTTTTGTTTTTCTGTTCTTAACTAGGAAATCATAGAGAAGGTGAGTGGTGCCATAGGGTAATCAGATTATCACGCCTTTTATGATCGAATTTGTAGCATTGGTTTGATTGCTGTTTCCAGGACAACAGCAAGAGGTAGACAAGGGAAGGGGGGAGGAGTCGAGGAGGAAGGGGTTCCACGTTGGATTGAGTATGAAGCATAGGATGAAACAGGCTGTATATAGTGGGTTAGACCCTTTTAACCTCTGTTTGCCTCAGTTTCCTCATCTGTAAAAGTGGGATAATAACAGCACCTACTTCCCAGGGTTTTGTAAGGAGCAAATGAGATAATAATTGTAAAGTGCTTAGCACAGTGCCTGGCACATAGTCAATACTATATAAATGTAAGTGCTATATACATGTTAGCCATTATTGTTTTTGTTCTTATCACATGAGTTTTACATATATAAAGTTCATCCAAAGCCAGATGAAATGCCAAAGCTGAACAGATTAATTCCTTGGTGGGGATTGCTTGGTCTTTGGATGTCCAGATA
Organism: Trichosurus vulpecula; assembly: GCF_011100635.1. Lineage (NCBI taxonomy): Eukaryota > Metazoa > Chordata > Mammalia > Diprotodontia > Phalangeridae > Trichosurus > Trichosurus vulpecula. The sequence continues at coordinate 243,983,144 of NC_050578.1, forward strand.
CAGATGGTACTTGTTCTTGATGGAGAAAGGGGGAGCAATAAGTAGCTGTGCAGAAGAGAAGCCCCCCACCAAAAAATAGGATTGTCTTTATTTTACAGAGAAGCAAATTTTAAATTTTAAAATTTTGAAAAGCGGCTGGGACCCAACCATTACATGGGCTCCCTCTGATAAAGAATCATTATTTATGAAGCCAAATGGAGCTTTAGGGTCCCTAAACCCTGGAGAGGGGTCTGGGACAGGAACCTTCTTGTGGTTCCCATTGCCTCTATGCTACAATACAAAATCCCCAGCCTTGGAATTTAAAGTCCTCTGCGATATAAGTTCCTGCCTTATTTCCTATTATTCCCCAAGCTTCACTCTTTTCCAGTAAAACTGGCCTGCTAGCCATTCCCTACTAGCACTGGCTATGGCCTCACTCCTGACAATGCCCGCTAGCGCTGGCTGAAAAGGTGCACAGATTTCTGACAGCTACATCTACCCTCACGGTGCTTGTTGTAACCCTGAGGTATCGGGCTCAGGGTTTTCATACTGTAATTCACCCTACCCGGTGTGTTACGCCAATATCGATCACCGGTTATTATCTCCTCAATGTCATTTAACCAATTAACATCAATTAGCTTTTATAAAAGGATATCCACTGAGAAGGTATATATTACACAGACTACCATAGTGTGCCAAACCCGGAGCACACTCTCCTCTACCCATGTCAATCCCTGGGGAAAATGGAATCAAACTTAAGATCATTGCTACACAACCTTCTTCCACCATCACCAAGTTAATTCCTGAGTATGGCACAGCCAATAGATGACTCCCTCCCATGCTTGAATGTAATAGTGGACCAATGGACTGCCAGTGGCAGTCCTATACATCTGTAATTTCCATCTCCTGATATCCCCCATGTCCCCAGCACCCAACCTCTTGACCTCCACCTCATAGACTCCTTTCAAAGCTTCCTTCAAAGCACAGCTCTGCTATCACCTCCTGTATAAGTCATTTTCAGATTCTCCCTTCCCCTAGTCTCTAGAAATTACTTTGTGTAACTTTGTTTATCCCTATATAGTCTAAGGCTACTTTCTATCTACTCTGGATTAATCTTAGATGTGCTGATGTATGTGTATGCTGTCTTCTATCAAAAGGTAAGCTCCTTGAGAGCAGGCACTGTTTTTCCTTTTTCTTTGTTTTTCTAAAGCTTAGTATGGAGTCTAACACAAAGTAAGGGTTAATCTATGGCGTTGATTGATTGGTGCTGTATTCCATCCTCCGTCTCCCTCCCACCCCACAAAAATATAAGCTTTTTAGGGTAGGAACTATTTTCTTTTTCTTTTTGTATATTCATCACCTCCTACTGAGCTTTGTAAGTAGTAGGTGCTTAATAGATGTGTTTGTCATTACATTAATCTGCCTGTGACCCCAAATCTAGACCTTTGGGCTTAAAGTCAATTATCTTTGGAGATAATACTTATACTCCCTCCCTCACTGGCTTGTCTGTAGGGAATCACTGCATAAGTGAGAATCATAAGCTCTTATGATTATTATAGTTCCATCATGCAGACTTTCAATGGAAGAACGGGATTTTCTGCCTCTTGCCCAAAGACTCTCATGGTGTTGCTAGTCAAGTGGGTGAAAGTGACCACGGAGACAAATGCCAGAACCCTGAGCATTGCCTTGTGGCATGCCTGACCGGCAGCAATCCCTGCTGTACCTAAGTGCTCATTCCAGCTTTAATAACCTTTTCCCTCAGTTCCAGGACCCTTGATGGATCACCCCAGTCGACTGCCGGGACACCTACTGGATGTCAACAGCTGATAGACCACAGACCCCCTGCTGCTGACCTTAGAGCTGCCAGCTTCATCAAACCCTGTCAGCTACAAAACCCAGCGAGCCATTCTCTGCCTCTGTCAAAGTTGTTCACTGCTGCTTAACAAATTTCCAGCCTGAGTAGGGAGGCTCAGGTTTTAATCCTGGCTCTCAGAGAGCCCCAAGCCCATCCACAGAGCTGTCAGATATTATTTAGAGGATGCTGAAAAGACTATTAGGTATTTACTAACGTCTCTTTTGGGTTCTAGAGGATGCTCTTAATGGTCAGTGGGATTCATCTGCTTGATTCTTCCTAAACACAGGGAAACTCATTTCAAGGCTTCAGAATTTTCCTGAAATACAGTAAAATGGAAAGAAGCTTAGATTCGGAGTGAAGCAAATATGGATTTTAAACCCAGCCCTGCCACTTACTAATCAGGTGACCTTGGAGGAGTCTGGGACTGTTTCCTAATCTATAAAATATGAAGGCAGGACCAGAGCAAGGCTTCTCCATTTTCTTCAAGTCATAGAAGCTATGACACGATCCTCTGGGTATCCCAGTAAAGTCTATGGACCTCTTTTCAGAATAATGCTTTTAAATATATAAAATAAAATGCATAGAATTACAAAGGAAGCCAATCACATTTTCAATTACATTAGAATACAGCTATCTGGAAAGGATGTGGGGAAATTGGAACATTGTTGCATTGCTGGTGGAGTTGTGAGCTGATCCAGCCATTTTGGAGGGCGGTGTGGAACTATGCCCAAAGGGCTATAGAAATGTTCATACCCTTTGACCCAGTAGTACCACTTCTAGGGTTGTATCCCAAAGAAATCACGCAAGCGGGAAAAGGACCCATATGTACAAGAATATTTATAGCAGCTCTCTTTGTGGTAGCCAAGAATTGGAAAGCAAAGGGATGCCCATCAATTGGGGAATGGCTGAACAAGCTGTGGTATATGAAGGTGATGGAATACTATTGTGCCATAAGAAATGGGGATGATGCAGACTTCATAACAACCTGGAAAAACCTACACGACATAATGCTGAGTGAGCGGAGCAGAGCCAGGAGAACGTTGTGCACAGCCACAGATATGTGGATTCCGTGAGGACCAACCCTGACATACTGCGCTTCTCTCAGCAACCTAAGGGGCAAGGACAACTCCAGGGGACTCACGATGGAGAATGCTATCTTCATTCAGAGAAAGAACTGCGAAGTTTGAATACAGACTGAGGCACACTACTACATGCTCGCCTTTTCTGCTTCTCTTTTGTTTTTGGTTTTGGGGTTTTTTTTTTGTTTTTTTTTTTTTGGTTCTGTTTCTTCTTTCTCATGATTCATTCCATTGGTCAAAATTCTTCTCCACGACTTGACTAGAGCATAAATTAATTCAATGCGAAGTTATACATGACAGTTATATGAGACTTCATGCCGTCTTGGGGAGGGAGGGGGGAGGGAGGGGAGAAAAACTGGAACTCAAAACTATGTAGAACCGTGTGTGGTAAACTAAAAATAAATAAAAAATAAATAAAAAAAAAGAAAAAAAAAAGCACTTAATAAAAAAAAAAAAAAAAAGAATACAGCTATCAACTTTTTTTAATTTATGGACTCTTGGTTAAGGACCCCTAAACTAGAGAATTTCTAAGGTCCTTCTTCTAGGTCTAAATCTATCTACACTGTGATTCTAAGTCAACGTGCTTTGGTCCTGTAAACCAAATTTTGAAGAAAATCAAATAACTTCTAATTTTAATTTAACAATGTTTATTAGACAATTACTGTGTGCCAGATATGCAAAGAAAAAAAAGGAAGCAGTGCTTGCCTTGGAGGAGCTTATGTTCTCCTGGAATGGGGTAATATGGAAGTAAAGAAATACAATGCCTATACAGGATAACTTTTTTTAATTAAATCTTTTTTCCCCAATGATCAGAAATCTATTTTCTCTCCTTCACATCTCCTCTCCCTTTGGAAAAGGAAAAGAAAAAGGAAACCCTTGCAACAAATACACACAGTTAAGCAAAACAAATAGTCTATAGTACATAAACATTTATCAAGTATCTTATCAAGCCAGGAGCTTTGTTAAGCTTTAAGAATACACAGACAAAAGGAAAAAAAATGGTCCCTGCCCTGCAGTTGCTTGCAATCTAATGGCACAAGACCGGACAAAAGGGAAAGCTGAAAAACAGAAAGCTGCTGGGGGTGGGGAAGAGAGATACCAGATGCCAGGGCCTATCTTTCTTCAGAGACATTTCTAGCAATTCTCAACCTAGGGCCAAATGCAATAAAATAAGCCTAGGGTGGCTAGGAGCAACCTCAAACCTTGCCCTAAAAAGGGGGAGATTCAAGGAAACCCCTCCCCCCAATAGAAGACGGAGAATCTTGGACTTTGGCCCTCATCCAAGGGCTACCAAAAGTCTCTACTGGGGGAGGGATGAAAGAAAATGATAACTTCCTATTTTTAACTAATTATTCTTTTTAATTACACACTGAGATAATCACTTCTACTTGCTTAAGGAGAACAAATACTGTTAGCATTCTCTAGATGTCAGCACCTAGAGAAAAAGCCCCAGTTAACCTAGCCTAGTTACTGCTTAGCTTCATTCATCATAGGCTCATAGATGAAGAGCTGACTTGGAGGCCATTTGTTTCAGCCCCTGTCTTTATGGAGGAAGAAACTGAGGCCCAGGGAAGTGAAATGATACAGGTAGTAAGTGGGTGGCAGAGGTGGGAAGGAAGGAAGGAAGGAAACTTAAGTGCGTACTATGTGCCAGGCGCTATGCTAAGCACTTTACAAATATTTTGATCCTCACAACAATCCTGGGAAGAAGTGCTATTATTGTCCCCATTTTACAGGTGAGGAAACTGAGGCAAATGAGTTTAAGTGCTCAGAGTCATGCAGTTAGTAAGCCTCTAAGGCTGAATTTGAATTCAGGTCTTCTTGACTCTAGGACTAATGCTCTGTGCACAATGGTGCCACCCAGCTACCTCTAGGCTAGGGCTTCCAGCTAAGCTCGGGACTCTGACTCCAAATTGAGTGTTTTCCATCACATTATGCTATAATTCCTAGCACCTCTAAAAGGGAGTGAGGAAGAGGCTGGAGTTACAGGGAGAATCAATTGACATTATGTTGTCAGGGTGGAGTTGCCCAATAGCTCATCCAAAGGTGGGGAACCTGCAGTGGCCTCGAGGCCACATGTAGCCTTCTAGGTCCTTGGGTGCAGCCTTTTGACTGAGTCCAATTTTTCAGAACACATCCTTTTGTTAAAGGGATTTGTTCTGTGAAGTTTGGATTCAGTAAAAAGGGCCACACTTGAGGACCTAGAGGGCCACATGTGTCCTCAAGGCCACAAGTTCCCCACCCCTGGTTCATACCTTACTGGCATGCTACCTTTTCTTCCTTTAAACGCACCTCCCATGTCAATGGGAAGATAACAGTCTGAGGCAGGATGAGTGTACTTGGGAGATTTGGGTAATAATGATGAGCTATACTGGTGACCTTCCAATCTCCCCACAAAAGGCCAGATACTAACACACCAGCACAGTCTGGAAGAAATGGAGCCAAAGCATAAATAAAAAGATGTGTCTGAATTTGTCAAGATAAGGGCATAAAAAGCCATGTATCTTGGGAGAGAAAAGGGTACTCTGACACCAGGCTCAAAGCCCTAAATCCCATCTAGCACCAATAAGGAAAACAAGTCTTGTTTCCACCAGAAGCCCAGTGATTCAACAGCTATCACGAATATTTAATCACTTGCCCACTCTGCTGAGTATCAATCCACAAGAGAAAGTGATCTGACATTCGCTTAGGGCAGGTGAGATTGGAATTGAAAGGAATCATTAGAGCCGCTTGTTGTTAAAACATTTTATTTGCATTTTTTTAAAAGTGAGAGGTAGCCATTGCAGAGTGTATAGAGATGGTTTTGAAGTCAGGAAGACCAGGGCTCAAGTCCTCCCTTTGACAAATACTGACCATGTGACTGGAAAAATCAGATAACCCCTCAGGGCTCCAGGCAACTCTACAAGACTTTTAGTTGCAGAGAAGGGTCTAATCTGCCTTGGTAGGGGGCATTTCCTCCTCTGGGAGTTCCCAGTACCAATAAAATCAAAGATCTAGTCCCTAGCCCTATCTTTTCTAACATCCCTATAACTTCTCAAGGACTCCCCTTCTCCCCACCTTCAGTAGAATGCTCCCTTGCAACAAAGATGTACAACCAAGCCAAAAACCCAACATGTTGGTGACGTCTGAAAATGTATGTCTCATCCTGCCACTATGGTCTACCATGTCTCTACTGAGAAGCAGGAAGTATGTTACAATACCCCTCTGAAGCCATTTATCAGAGTTCCGAAGACTTTCAATGCTGTTTTTCTTTATATTACCATGTATATTTTTCTCCCAGTTCTGGTTAACTGTCCCTACATCTGTTCATGTGAGTTTTCCCAAGTTTCTCTGAATTCTCCGTATTCAGAATTACTTATGTCACAATGAAGTTCCATTACATGCGTAGATCACAATTTATTCAATCATTACCCAGTCAACAGACACTTTTTATCCAGTTCTTCCCTACTGCAAAAAAATATATTACTATAAATGTTTTTGTACATAGAGAACACCACAGAAACTTCACGAGAATTCTGAATGCCAATAGGACTTGAGAGCAGAAGACACATACGACAAAGAGATAAACTCATATGATTCAATTCAAACAAGAGTCACTTTACGAAAGATCTCCATAAACTGGAGAAAATAGAGGGGAAAATGATCAGGACAGCGAAGGGTCTTGAGTTTGCACCAAACAAATCATTTAAAGGAACTGGAGGTGGTTAGTCCAGAAGAGAGAAGACTCAGATTGTCTTTCAATATTTGAAGGGATTTCATGGAGAAGAAGATTAAATTTGCTCTGATTGGTCTCAGAGGGCAGAGGTTGTGAAGGGGAAGATTTAGATCTTGATGTCAAGAAAGTTTCCTGACAATTAGAGATATCTGAAAGGAGAATGGACTGCTTTCCACTGTACCAAAACTGTAGTCTGTGTAGGAGTGGCAATCAGCTGTTTTGAGGCCACAGGAAAGTCATTGACAAAGCTGCTTATCAGTCACTCACTGGAGGAGACAGGGAAAGGGAGATCTTTTGAGCACCTAATGTTTGTATGGGGATTGCTGTGGTGGAGTGTTGATGAGCATGCAGTGAAAGACAGGCAGGGTCTCAGATTTCAGCCAGGAATTCTTAATTAACTCTGCCCATAACATTAACATTGCCAGAATAGAAAGGCCAACCTGGGTTGGGAAAAATGCTGAGCCTAGAAGAGAAAATGGGCAGACTGTCTACATATGCGGAACATGTCAACATACACAGAACAGAGAAATGCACACCAGTAGAAATAAGAAAGAGGGAAGGGGAGAAACAGAGACAGACAGAGACAGAGAGAAGAGAGGGGGAGAAAGAAGGGAAAGGGGGAAAGGGAAGAGGAAAGACAGAATGAAAAAGGTCACGGGAAGGAAAGTATGTTACTTTTCTTTTTTAAGCACACAAAAGAGTAGTAGCTGAGGCTTAGGGGTAGTTTGGTGAAAACTGTAATGTACCAGTAAAAGTATGTGGGAGCATCTGGATCATAAATGTCAGGTTTCATTTTTTCTTAAAAAAAATTGGAATTTACACCCCAGGGAGCTCAAAGACAGAGAACGGCTCCATGTGCAGCTAAAATATTTGTAGCAAGCACTTTTATTGTAGCAAAGAAGTGGAAACAAAGTGAGAATTATTCAATCATGTCTAACTCTTCATGACCCCATTTGGGGTTTTCTTGGCAAAGATCCTGGAGTGATTTGTCATTTCCTTCTCCATTTCATTTTACAGATAAGGAAACCAAAGCAAACAGTTAAGTGACTTCCTCAGGGTCACACAGTTAGTAAGTATCTGAGGCCACATTTGAACTCAGGTCTTCCTCACTCCAGATCTGGTGATCTATCCACTACATCATCTAGCTACCCTAACAAAGTGGGTGCCCATGGACTAAGGAATGCCTAAACAAATATGTAAATGCAATATAATTTTATTATGCTCCTATATCAACCAATCAACCAAAAGGCATTTATTAAGTATCAACTATGTGCCAAGGACAATGGGAAACACTGAAGATACAAAGACAATAGCTATATAGTTTCTGCCCTTATGGCACTTACATCCTATCAGGCAAGACAACATATACATATGTTTGCGTATACAAAAGACACACACACACACACACACACACACACACACACACACACATAAAATGGAAGGTGATTTTAGCAGTGAGAGGCACCAGCAACTGGAGATGGGAGGAATCAGGAAAGGCTTCCCATAGAAGGTGGCACCCGAGTTGAGCTTTAAAAGGAACCAGGGCTTTTAAGAAACAAAATTGAGTAAGGAGGGCATTCCAGGCATGAGAGAGTCACACTTTTGAGATTGAATATTCTATGTGAGAAACAGCAAGACATCCCATTTGGCTAGAACAAACAATGTGTGAAGGGGAGTAGTATTGAGTAATAAAGTGGGAAATATAGGTTGGAGTTAGGTTTTGAAGGACTTGAAATGTCAAACAAAGGAGTTTGTATTTGATCCTAGAGGTAATAGGAAACAACTGCAACAGGAGTGACACGGTCAGATGTGTGGTTTAGCAAGATGATTTTTAGCAATTGTGTGGAGGATGGATTAGAGATGAGAGAGACTTGAGAGAAGCAGATCAATGAGGAGGCCATTGTTAATAGTCCAGGGCCTGAATTGTGGATGATAATGTGTGAGCAAAGAGAAGGGAAAAGACCTAAGAGATGTTACAGAGGTAGAAACAACAAACTCGGCATCAGATTAGATAAAGAGTGGGAAAGAAGAGTTAAGAATGATTCCAAGGTTGAGGAGGAGGAGGAAGAGAGGATGATGATGATGATGATGATGATGGAGGAGGAGGAAGAGGAGAAGAGAGGGAGAAGAAGGAGGAAGGGGATGGAGGAGGGGAGGAAGAAAGCATCAAGTTCCAAAATTCAGTTTCTGTTTGAAAAAACATCATACTTATGAACACTGGGCCAGGAGTTAAGAGACCTGAGTTTTAATCCTGGTTCTCACAACTAATTAATAGAATTAATAGTGTGATTTTGAATACATGCTTTCACTTCCCTTCATTTCAGTTTCCACATGTGTAAAATGAAAGGACCAGATGATCACTAAGATCCCTACTATAATTCTATAATGTTATCTCATTAGAATTTTTTTAAGTTCCACAAAGCAAACTTTTATTAGTGTATGTCTAAGGGAGTTTGGCAGCGTTGACCTATCTCTGAAAATGTTTCTGTTTTTATCACATGGTAATAGAGCATTTGCCAAGAACACCTGGAAATGGCCGGTCTTCAGATTTATCACCTACGAGAAGCCCAGATTCACCTAACAATACCAAAAGATGAAACTATTTGGAAACATCATTTCATAGCTCACCCAAAAATAACAAAATCCAGAAGGATATGCTGGGCAGCTGAGCATCTTAAATTCTCATAAACAAGGTCAAAATGGAAGAAGCCAAGACCAGAAGGCAGAAATTATTACTCAATAAACAGAAGGCATTCCTTGACCTTTTAACCAAATATGTCTTTTTGGACAGTTCTTTTATGAAATAGCAGATTCCAGGAAGTTCGTTGATGAACAGACTTCAAATATAGGTTTTATCAGAAAAAAGTGCTCATAACACCAGCTCACATTCATATATTTTACAAGATGTATTCTTCATAACAACCCTCATAATCTTCATTTGATACTTCAGTCATTTCAGTCATGTCTGATTCTTCAGGCCTCCGTTTGGAATTTTCTTAGCAGAAATATTAGACTGGTTTGCAATTTCTTTCTCTAGCTCATTTTACAAGTAAGGAAACTGAGGCAAACAGGGTAAAATGACTTGCCCAGGGTGATACAGCTAGTAAGTATCTGAAGGCAGATTTGAACTCAGGTCCTTCTGATTCCAGGCCTAGCATCCTATCCACTACATCATGTAGCTGTCCATTCAATTGGTAGATTAGGATATTAAAACACAAAGAAAGGAAGTGGCTCATTCCTAGTCCCACAGTTAAGTGTTGGAGCTGGAACTCAAACATAAATTTCTGGCTTCAAGTCCATATTTCCTCTCTTTAGCTTTGCTATTCCCTGTTCAGTGGAGACATGAATACGTTGTATATGCCTATCTATGTACATGTTCTCCACCCTGTGTTTTTTGAGGGCAAGGACATCCCTAGAACTTAGCAAAGTGCCAGGCAAATAGTTGGTGCTCAATATGTGTTTATTGGCTGACTGATTGTTGCAACAATTTGGCTAGCAGCTGCTGTGGGGGTGAAAGACCAACACAAGCCCAACAACAAGAATGCTGCCAGCACAGTTTCTTTTGATCTGCTTTACTAAGGAAAGCAAAATCAAGGGGTTAACAATCTTACTTTAATCCAACATATACATACAAACTCAATTAGTTCAGGAGGAAAAGCCAACAACCTGAACTTCAGAGCAAATACAAACAAATTATAAACATACACAATATAAACAGACCAGATCACAATTCATAGTTACCAAGAAACCATCAACATCTGGGTTGACGAGCCAGGAGGCTCTTAGAGCAGCTGCCTAGAGTCCCAAACCAACACTCCTCCAGGAGTGAGAGCCTCAAGCAAACAACTCTGTTGTCTCTTTTTATACAGTCTTTAGACATCATCAAATGTCATCCTAGTGACCAGAACTTAGGCGTCTACTATTGGCTCTGATCTTAGCAACTCTCCTTAGGACCTGAGGGCTTCGCTCCCACATAGGCTTAGCACCTAGTAATTAGGGGTTTGCACCTAGTAAGGCTCAATCAAAGACAATTAATTTAGCATTCTAAACCAGTAAAAAAAAAAGTCCTAACTTAATAAATATTACATTGATTGATTGATTGGCTATATGTGTAGCATGCTTCCTTCCTTTCTCCTCCTTATTGAGTTCAGGGAATACTGAGCAGTACTGCTTGGTCGAAAAATACTTTGGGCAGCTGGATGGAGGAAGGGAAAAGGAGAGGGAAGGGACTAGAAGGAGGGAGACCAATAAGAGGATATTACAATCGAATCCATGTAAGAAGTGCTAAGGGCCTGAGCTAAGGTGGTAGGCAAGTGAGTAGAGGGAAGCAGATGAGAGATGTTGTGGAGAGTGAATACACAACTCATTGGACATGCTGAGGATGCAGGGAGAGGAAAAGAATCATGGGATTTTTCCATCTGATTTGTAGCTAAAACCTCTATAGGTGTCATCTTTCCCATTAGAATGGAAGCTCCCTGAGAGCAGGTGCTGTGTTGCTTTTCTCTTTGTATCCCTGGTGCTTAGTACATAAAAAGTGCTTAATAAATGCTTTATTCATTCATTCATTTGACATATACCTTGCTTTCAAGGAATTTACAAATGAATGGAGAGGGAGAGCCACCCCAAAATACTGTTATACAGGAGTGGATGAGGTAAGTGCAAAAGAGAGGTCCAAGTAAGATGGATGAGTATTTGAAGAAGGAAGGAAGTTTTTCACCCAAAGGGAGAAGAAGGGAGAGTGAAGTCAAAAGAAGGCTTGATGGAGCAGGAAACATCTACATTGGCCCTTTCAAGGAAAGGGTTTCAAACAATCTAAGGTATTCACATTTAATCAATAGGAAATAAGGATCCATTGAAAGGTTTTGATGGTAGCAGTGCATGACCAGTTGGGAAACAAAATGGCCCCATGGAAATGGCACCAGCTCTGTAGTCAGAAAGCCTGGGTTCAGAACCTGCTTCTGACACTTGAAATTTGTGTGACCTTGGGCACTTAGGGACTTAGTTTCCTCACCTGTAAAAGGAAGGTGTTGGACTAGATGAACTCTAAATTCCCTTCTAGCTATAAATCTATGATGCTATTATATCAAACTCAACATTTCATACACACACACACACACACACACACACACACACACACACACACATACACACCCATTTATTGAGTAGACAGATTACAATCCACTGCCGAACTGAATCCAACATTTTTTTCCAGCTTGGTTGATCTACCAGGGATTGAGCATATTCATTAAGAATTCAGGAGCACCCACAGGCCTTTAATTCTACATCACGCCCAACTCTTCCAAGTTTCAATGTCTTACAAGTACCTCCTAATGGGTTTTCTTCGTCCATTGTACCTATCGCATTTACATTAAACGTGTTTTCTCTTTTGGAAGGCTTAAGTGATCCATCCTTGGATTTAAAGCTAGAACAGACCCTAGACCCTCGTTTTATGGATAAGGAAACTGAAGCCCAGAGATGTTAGGTAACCTGTCCAAGATCACAAGATGACAGCTGAAAGGTAGAATTTGAACCCTAGTCCTCAAAATCCAAACTGAATACATTTCCCACTGTACCATATGGTATCTACACAGAAAACTATGTCTATGTGCAAATGGGCTGGTTCCTTTACATGTTGACATTGGCAAAAAGCAGTTTTTCATTCTCTATCACTGTAGTTTAAAACTGGACAATGGGAAGAACTGGAGGAGAAGATGGGTGTCCCCTGCCACAAAAATATGAACCAAATCCTTTTCTCTTTTGAAATTTAGGTCCCATGTCTTGTCCCAGGATGCTCCTCTGCCATCACTTCTGCTGGTGTGCTCCCTTATGATTTGGCAAATAAGTTGGGTAGTCTTGGCTCATGCGTTGGAGGACTCTACCACTTCTGTCATGGTTGCCCTATGCCCAGAATGCTAGCTTCCATCCTGCTGCCCTGCTGAGAAAGATCAGGTGGGGTGTATTTGGAAGTCAAAGCTGTTCTCTCATCATGGACAGGGGGATTGCTGCAAAACAGCTGCCCCCAAATTTCATTAGCTCAGCCATTTTGTGCTTTGTTTTTGTTTGTTCAAAATACAGAAAAGTAATTAGAAGAGACAAGGATGGGCAATAACCCCTGGGCCAAATTACCCAGTTTTAATTCAAAGATGCTTTTGAATTGGTCAAGCTCAAATAATTAATTTTAAAACTGCCAGTCTCCTGATAGGATTGGGGGAGGGGCACTGGAATGTGCACATTAAGGATTATGGTGAGTGGTATGTTTTGTTTTGTTTTGTTTAAGTCAAGTCCTAACTCTGCAAAGAAAGAGCCTTCATAAGTTCCAGTGTAGAAACTATTTGGCCTGCTCTTACTGCCCAAAAGCTAATAAACCAACTATGTATGAGTTTAAAAGAGGAAATCCTAGCCAGGCTAAGACTAGCATCCTAGGTTTGGTGAGTTTCTTTCTCAGTTGTTTTTATAGCCTTTTACTAAACCTTTGAGTACAATTACTTTAATCAGATCATATGAAAGATGAATCAGGTTTCAGGATTTATTCCACGCTGTTAATTGAACTCATTCCTGAAAGGCCTGGGAAGCACTAAAGCACTGAAGCGAGACGTTGGAAATTAGCGATTTCAATAGGAGAATCATGAACTTTGGCAAAGAAAACATTACCCATCACTGGCAGTCATGGAAAAACCCCTTGCAGAAACCAAATAAGATTAATGAAGGTGAAATTAAGAAAAACAACATCTTTCAAAGACACCATGAATCTTATTTTTCAAGAGACATAAGAGGAAGAGATTTTTTAAAAAAGAGTACAGACATCGGCTAAACCTTTCAATACAGTAATCACAGATTTCATGAAGAACCTGGCAATGAAACCTCAATGGATCTGTTCCACGGAGGAAAGACAAGTTGACAACTGTTTTCTCTTCTCCTGATGCTCTAGATTGGCTTCCTATTTATGGGTCCCATAGGTGCGAAGCTGCAAATTCTGTACCATTGACTAGAAGTTTTTGAAAATGTTTGTTCCCCAGAAGGGCAGGACAGCTTCCTAAAAGCAGGCAAACAGGCTGAGTATCTGAGAGAACAAAGAAACAGAGATCCATGCACTGCCCTTGAACTCCTGGCGCAATGTGCACAACTCCTCCTTGACATCAGCACACACTCCGCTTTGGATTGGCCAGGGGCGGGGGGGGGGGAGGCTTGGAGCAAAAATAATAGTGAATCCTCAATGCTTCTCTGTATATGACAGTGAGGAAGCAGTTATCAGGGTTTCTTTGCTTGTTTGGGGGTTTTCCCCTTTTTTTTTTTTTTTTTTTTGCAATTCTCATTCTCTTTAGGAGGTCAAGCTAAGCAGTATCATTTCTCAAATCTTGGCCTTGCCAACAACCCAGTTTTAGGATAATGATGTGTTTGGGATTTGGGGCCGCCCATAGACACTACCACCAGTAGGATGACCTTCAGTGGGATAAAGGCAGGTATGAAACTGAGGGATGAGAGCAATAGCCAAGTTAGAGCGAGCAATAGCCAAGTTAGAGCCGTTCAGAAGTAAGCCTGGCAGCAAGGTGGACAGAGCTCCTTCCTGCCTGTGAAATCAGATCTAAACTTCTTAACCTGGAATTCCAGACCCTCCATGATCTCATCTCTCCAAACTTAATCTCGCACAACATACGGACATGGACAATGAATTCAACTTTTCTTGATCTGGTTTATTCTTGATCACTAAAGGGAAATCCATTTGCCAATTGCACAAAATACTCAATGCAGTTTTACAAATTTATTCTACTTCTTCGTGCTGAAGAACCTGCGGTGTCACATGGCCTTTGCTCTGATGGGAAAGCTCCTGCAGGACCTAGTCTCCGTCCAAGGAACATAGCAGCAATTGGAGTAAGGGAAGCTTGGGGCTACCAATATACCAATCCCAATCCCAATTCCTCTTCCCTCTCATTTGATTTTCATTCTTAGCTTCAAACAGCACGGGACAGAATCAGAACAACAATAATAACAGAAATAGGTAGTATTCACGTAACACTTTAAGGTTTCTAGCATCTTTTTCAAATTTTATCTCTTTTTACCCTCATAATAACTCTGGGAGACAGGTACTATTATTTTACCACTTTAAAGGCAAGGAGACTGAGACACATGAAAGTTAAGTGACTTCACCAGAATCACACAGATTGTAAGTATTTGAGGCCAGCTTTGAATTCAGATCTTTCTGACTTTAGGTTCAGAGCTCTAGCCACTGGGCTACCTTGCGCTTTCATAGGATACGCCAATGAAACTTCCTCCAGCTATTTCTCTTTTCCTTCTCTGAATGCCATTGGCACATCTGGCCTGAGCCACCCTCTCTACCCCCTTCATCCTATGGCATTTTGTCTTGTTCTTCTGTTGATTCATGTTCAATGTTGGGCAGACCCATGCTCTTGTTACTAAATCTTTGAGTATAATTTGTTTAATCAGATCAAAGGACTTGCATAAGGTCAGTCAGTCAAGAAGCATTTAATAAGTACTTACTATGTGTCAAGCACCCGGCTAAGTCCTGAGGATTCAAAGAAGAGCAGAAATAGTTCCTGCCCTCAAGGAGCTTATATTTTAATGGATGTAACAACATGCATATAACTAGATATGATATGAGCTCTATGCGGTGTAAGTGAAAGATAACATTGGAAGGGAAGGCAGCTGCCGAGCCTAGGAAAGGACTTCTGTCAAAGGTGAGATTTGAACTGTATTTTTAAAGGTAGCCAAGGCAGCAAATGTGAAAAGGAATGGTCTGCCTCATTCTAGGTTTGAGGGACAGCCCTCAGAAAGGCTTGGAGACTGGAGATAGCGTGTCATACGTGAAGAACAGCACGTAGCCCAATGGAGCTTTATCATAGAGTTTGTGAAGAGTAAGGTGTAAGAAGGCTGGAAAGAGAGGAGGGGGCTGGGTAATGAAGGATGTGAAAAGCCAAACAGAGAATTTTATATTTGATTCTGGACATAATTGGAAGCTACCAGAATTTACTGAGTAGAGGTGACATGGGTAGACCTAAACTTTAAGAAAATCACTTGATTTTACAAATATGTGCATATTTGTATCTAATGGTAGCTATCTCTAAGGCAGGGGGAGTGGGGGGAGGAGGAAAGAAAAAAAAGAAATTTCCATGATAAATTTATTTTATATTTAAAAGGAATAGCAAGTCATACATAATAGATTTGCAGTTTCATGTACAATCATCTTTTTATTATTCTAATGTGTTATGGAAATGCTTGTTTTATTTCATAAATTAAAAATAAAATAAGTCATAGGGGAATCTGGCATGATAAACTATTATGATCAGATAAAAGAATTTTAGAGTTCATGAATATGGAAGTAGAATGCTTGGATGGAGTGGGAAGGGTGATGATGGCAATATCAAGGGTATGGCCATCTCCGATGGAGTGGGGCATTTATAACATAATAAGCAAGGTCCTGGGGATATGGAAACCAAAAGGACAAATTATTCTTAACCTTGAGCAGCTTAAATACTAATTTTTGTTGTTACTTATTGGACCTGTTATTTCTAGCATAGGGATCTCCTGGTGAGTGACTTCTTAGATGGTCAACAGCCAATGCAGATTGGCTATTTATAACCTTAAAAGAGTTGCTTTGGAACACTGAGGATTTCAGTGACTTATTCAGGGTCACATAGTCACTATGTGTCAAAGGAAAGACAAGTCTAGCTAGTTCTTCCTGACTTTAAGACCAGTTGCCTATCAACTATGCCATACTACTTCTCCATTTTCATATTTATCATATTCTAGACATTCGCATTCTAACTTGAATTATAATTAATCTGTGTACTTAGGTTATCCTCCCTAAGAGGCTTTAAATTCCTTGAGGACAGGTACTATATCCTGATTATATCTCTAGCCATGGGTGTGCTAAATGGATTGTTAAATTTTCAGTGAAATTGATGAAGGCTACAAGTCAGAACTTGAATTATTGTTTGGTTGATTGCTTAGACTTGATAAAGTGATGGAGAAGGTGTTGATCATGCCATTTAAATTTAAAAATATGCCTCACATACTTTCCCCCCCCCCAAGTCAGTTGTTAAATGTTTACTAGCACACGCTTATTTGTGTCTCCTAGTCCCTAGAATTCTATATTGAAAATAATAAACCTTTAGCCCTCCTCAAAACTCTTTGTAAGACATCTGAGTGCAGGTAATCTGAAGAACAAATCAAAGAATATTTTAGAGAGATTTAAAATATTAAGCTTCCTATGGAGACAAAAAATAATTTAAAAAAGGAGATTCTGCTGTATCATGTACACATATGAAAAAGTAAAGAAATTCTTAAAAAGCAGATAGCATCAGATCGGTTCTGATAAATGTGGAATCAGAGTGGCACAGCTTCAAATAGGCAGTAACAGCAGCAATATAAAGTTTGGGAGCTGGTGGATGAAGTAGTACTAGGGAGACTGGTAGGGGGCACAGTAGAAAGAGAGTTGGACATGGAGTAAGGAAGACAGGAGTTCAAATTTGACCTCAGATAGTTACTAGCTATATGACTCTAGGCAAGTCATGTAACCTCTGCCTCAGTTTCCTCATCTGTAAATTGGGGATAATAATAGCACCTAGCTCTCAGAGTTGTTGCAAGGATAAAAATGAGTTACTATTTGTAAAATATCTTGCAAACCTTAGAGCCCTATATAAATACTAGTTTTATTTTTACTAAGGGTCAAGGCTGACATCAACAAAGCATGTATGGAAAAGCATTCGAAGGGAATGTTGATCATCAAAACAATCATCAAGCATACTAAAAGACTTGGAATAGCCAGGTGCAGATGCTCCAGCAAGCTGCCTTGTGGGGTGGAGAGTGGCCTTCTATTGATAGGAGATGACTGTTTTATAAAAGTCTTTTAGCATATATGGTACAACTATGACCAGTCACACACAGCAGCTGATTTTGACTTTGTCCTTTGCTGTCTGTGTTATGAGAATGTGGAATGAATGCACAGAGAGTATGGATTTAGAGAGTAAAGAGACCTTAGACAAAGATTATCTTGTCCAATCTCTCCATTTTCTATATGAGGCAACTGATGCCCAAAGAGATTTGAGTTACCCAAAGTTATAGCACAAGAACATCCTATAAGATAACATATTTACCCCTATGTTTTTATAACACATATATGTATGTGCATGGAAATATGTGTGTGCATATACATGTATGT
Source organism: Trichosurus vulpecula (assembly GCF_011100635.1). Taxonomy (NCBI): domain Eukaryota; kingdom Metazoa; phylum Chordata; class Mammalia; order Diprotodontia; family Phalangeridae; genus Trichosurus; species Trichosurus vulpecula. The sequence continues at coordinate 244,000,948 of NC_050578.1, forward strand.
CTATATATGCATGTTTGTATGTACATGTGCACATGATATGGCAGCTAGGTGGTACAGTGGATAGTGTGCTGGGCCTGGAGTCAGGAAAACCTGAGTTCAAATCCAACCTCAGACACTTATTCTCTGTGTGACCCTGGGCAAGTCACTTAATCCCCATTTGCCTCAGTTTCCTCATTTGTAAAATGAGTTGAAGAAATAAATGGCAACCGCTCCAGTATCTTTGCCAAGAAAACCCCAAATGGGGTCATGAAGAGTCAGGCATGACTGGAACAACTAATTAACAGCAAATAAAGACACACACGATATAGCTTTTCCATAGCTAGGAATTTTAATTCACTCCTAAAATTGGTAGGTGAATTCATTAACCAACTAGTTTTAAATGGGTGCTTGGTATTGACTAGAGTTATGAACATAGGATGCTAAAATTAAAGACGACAACACCACACCTATGGGCTCCGGGCTCCAGGCACATCCCTCTCACCCAGCCAGCATGTCAGAGGTGCGATTCGTGTGTGATACACTGTTCTAAGCACTGGAGATGCAAAAAAAAAAGGGAAGCAGCAGCTGCCCTAAAACCATTATACACGTTGGGAGAGACAACTCATACACAAATACATATATACATATATATATATGTATATATATATATATATACATACATATATATATACATATACACACACACAATGTATCCAAAATGAATACAAAGTAGCTTTGAGATTTGGAAGCTCCTAGCAGGTCAGGACAGGGATCCAGCCAAGGCTTTATTTTAAAAAGTTAGACTTTTGAAGGAAATAGAAATTCTAAGAATCTGAGGTGAGGAGGGAGTGATGAGAGAGAGAATGTGAGCCTTGGAGTCAGAAAGCCGATTTTAAAAATCCTGCCTCTGACACTCTGACACTTGCTCTGTGACCCTGGACAGCTCTCAGGGGCCCCAGGCAACCCTCTCAGGCCATACGCTGCAGAACCCTTGCTGATCTTCCTTGGTAGAGGAAATTAACTTTACTGGGAACTCTATAAACCAACGCAATCACAGGCCAGATCAAATTTTTTTTACAGTAACATTAAAAAAAGTTTTTAAATAAAGGAGAGTTAATAAGTTGTCTCAGGAGATCATTATTTTCAGAAGGTTCTATTCATTCCTTAGCCCAATAAGATTTTTGTTCTGGAAATAGTTGGTTTGTGAGTTAGATTGACTGTCAAACTACATCTACTCCCACATGGAAAGTTTTTGACAGGATTTTCTTGTGCAATTGTGTTCACCTTAAAGGAAAGATTAAGAAAATTTCTTTCAAGTTACCCTGAGCTATGTCTATAATGCAATAGAAAAGAAAAAGACATGGGCCGGGTGGGGGTGCCGCACTATTCAGAGGTTGGCTAAAAATGGAAAACTACTTCCCTACACTTCAGTTGTCCTGTTTTTCAGATGTGAGGAAGAAGGGAACTGCATTGGTTTGGCTGGTGGAATAGACGATACGTAATCTGAGTAAACAGCAGCTTGAAAATGTGTAGCCCTCTGGAAGCAAAAGGTTCCCATTTGGGCAGGGTCAGCATGATGGCTTAACCTTTTAAGACAGATAAATTGAGTTCTCGGTCTGTCCCTGATTTAGCAAGCTCTGTGGGGGTCTTTGGGATGAACCTCTTACTCGCTGAGCACTATCTGCTTTGTATCAACAGCCCAACCTCCTGAGGGCATTCCATAACTGTTTCTAGAGCACACACACGCAGACACACACACACAGACACACACGCGCACACACACACACACATGAGCGATTGAAAGGTCATCAGCTGCTAATTTCACCCATAAGGTCTTGAGTAATTGGGCAACTGATTTTTTTTAAATGAAGTGATTTTTCTCTTTAATTGCATTGAGCAGCTATTGCTGTATCGGATAAACATAGAGGCCCCTCATGAATTTTCCCCTCAATCAGCAGTCTATAACCTCGTCCACTTTCCCCTTTCTTCTCTCTTCCCAACCAATGCAGTCATAGAAGTCTGTCTCATGCTCTCTTGAGATTCACAGGGGCAAAAGGCACCTCTAGAAATGAGAAATTAAATATTTTTGCAGATGTGAAAACTCTTTGAAAAGTTTGGGGATTTTTAATGCTTAAAAGAGTCTCATAATCCAGCTTTTTAAATTCACATTCCATGCACAAACACATACATATAAACCTACACACGCACAGCCCCCTACACATAAGTAGGTAGAAAACGATGGTTTGCATGATACTTGGTGATATTACTTCTGGGGAAGCTTCACCTTGCTATTCCTAGTCTGTCTATCAGAAGCATAGGCAGCTTTGACAGATGCCCAGTGATGGCGGGTGGGAGGAAAACACAGCCACATAATAATCACATCCTAGGAGAAATTGGAAACGTATGTGAAAGTCACGGTGGTCCAGGGAAAATCCAAACTCATAAAGGGACTCCTTGATTCATCGCCACTCACATTGTGCTCAGTGGAGTAACCAGAGTCTTGCCTGGGATAGACGAAGATGGATCGCTTTTTCATAAAAGGATCTTTTATGAATTATTGAAATGTAGCATATTTCTACCTGATAAATGCCTAGACCTGTAAACTTTGAACCCTCATTGGCCTTTGTTGCTTGTGACCTTGTTTAAGTGATTGATGGTCTCTTAACAACTGCAATCTGCTCACTGAGGATAGGTCTTTAATTCTGTGCAGAATGGTTGAAAAATAGTACAAGCTCTGGTGTGATGGTCATATTTTCTGTACTTAGCAACAACCCCTAAAACTGATAATAATATTTCACATTTGTCCAGCACTTTAAGGTTTTCAAAGCCCTTCTTAAAGCCAGCATATATGGCTTGAGCTCTGTATTGTTTCTAATCCCCTCAAAAAAAAAAAACTAAGGGCAGGTAGGTGGCATAATAGATAGAGCACTGAGCTCGGAATCAGGAAGCCTCATCTTCCTGAGTTCAAATCCAGCCTCAGAAACTTACTAGCTGTGTGACCCTGGGCAAGTCACTTAACTCTGTTTGCCTTAGTTTCCTCATCTGTAAAATGAGCTGGAGAAGGAAATGGCAACCACTCCAGTATCTTTGCTAAGAAAATCCCAAAATGCGGTCATCAAGAGTTGGATACCACTGAAAATAACTAAACATGTAGAGTGGAGTCACAAGGATGGTGAAGAAGACCAAACAACAACAACAATAAATCAATAAATGGCCATTTGGTAGCAATGGGTGACAGAAGAAAAGACTGCTGCCAGGGTCCTCTGCTCACTCTCAGGGCAGCCAGACCTGGGTTTTGTCTTTTTTGCTATAGAGCATCTAGAGTTGGGTAATATGGATGGTGAAACACCTTGACTTCGTGTAATATGAGAACCAGTTGGAGGAACTAGTAAGTTCTCCAGTTTAACCTGGAGAAGAGTGCTTAGTAGAGCACCTGGCATATAATAGGCCCTTGATAAATGCCAGTAGACTATCTAATTGACCACAAAGAGTCAAGAGGGAACATAGTAAGCTGCCTTCAAGTATTTGAAGAGTTGTCACACGGAAGAGAGACTCTAGACGTGGGAAGAATTAGAAGAAATGGCTCCAAGTAGCAAAGAGGCAAATGTGGGCTTGATGTAAGGGAGAACTTTGTAAAGTCAGAGCTAACCCAAAATGGAATGGGCTGGCTCCCAAGGTAGTGAGTTCGCCTTAACTGGAGGTCTTCAGGCATATGATAAATGACTACTTTTTGGCAATGTTCTAGCTATAACTGCTATTCAGAATTGCAATCAATGGCCACTGAGGACCTTTCCAACTCTGATATTGTGTGATTTATCTCCTACTCCCTGGTTTTGTAAGCTGCAAAAGGACATTGTGAAAATCACAGTAAGACAATTGTATTTATTGCCTGTAATTGGTAGCAGGGTCTTCTGCTGTAGTGGTCCATCAAACAAGACTTTTTTTTTGTAAACATCTGTGCATAATGGACAAAGGAAGCAGTTTGGGTCACTGGTCTCCACTTTGCCACTGGTTCAGCACTGAGAAATTCTCCCTCTGTGGAGCTACATGAAACCATCAGAAATCCCTAGGAGTTTTCTGCCATTAATAATTACTTACAAATAAAAAAAATGTATTTTCATGGCCTTTTCCTGTGATCAAATAGGAAAAAACTGTTCATTGGTAAAGTGAGAGGCAGGTTGTGCCTTTCTAACACACCTTCCAAAGCTATCTACCAACTCCCATTCACAACTGCAGGTCTGAGTTCTCTCCAGGTAATCTTGACAGCTTGGAGGTTCCTCTATCACTGTTGCTCATAAGCTCTGATCTAATGTACTTGACATCGGTTACCAGCCAGTCTTAATTCAAAAGTGGGAATTTACTAAGTAAAAACAGTTAACACAAAATATTCTTTACAAAATTCTTAGACATGCTGTTCTATAAGTATATACAGAGTCTGAGGTAGAGCGGAATCAAGCTTAAAGAGGATATTGACAAAGGGTAACTCAATAGCTTCTGGCTTCTAGAAGTCTTTTCCTCCCTTTGTGAAGTCTTCATGAAGTTCCCTTCTGGCATGACTCTTCCTATCCTCCAATAATATTAATAGCTAGCATTTATATAATATTTTAAGGTTTGCAAAATGTTTTACAAATATTAATTTATTTTTATTATTTTTTTAAATTGTATTTTACTAGTTTACAAATATTAACTTATTTTATACTCATAACTCTGGGAGGTATTATCCCCACTTTACAAATGATGAAACAGAAGCAGACAGAGGTTAAGTGATTTGCCCAAGGTCATACAGCTAGTAAGTAGCTGAAGCTAGATTTGAAATCAGTTCTTTCTAAATCCAGTTCTAGAGCTCTATCCATTAAACCATATCCCTATCAAATAAATATCTTGTTGATTTGAGGTTTTGGAGATGGAGCATAGTTCTCCTTTATTAGATCAGGAGAGAAAAATGTAAGTGCAGAGCCAATATACTATAAAATAAATAAATTTGAAAGGAGGTGACAGATTCTTCCTCACTAGTGGCCTCCAGGTATAAGCTTTACAACTATGTGTTGGGGGTATTATAGAAGGGATTCTCAATCATGTATAGGTTGGACTAGTAGACCTCTGGGGTCCCTCTCGATTCTGAGATTCTGTGATTCTGAAAATTACCATATGAATAGTAAAAACAAGACACTTTTCCCTATTTTGCAACATACACATCACTATTTATTTATTCTTGCTCAAGTGAATGAGGAATAGCTGAATGAGTGGATGGATGAATAAAGCACTTATTAAACACTTAGTAGGATAGCTAGGTGGCACCATGGTGCACAGAGCACCAGGCCTGACATCAGGAAGACTCATCTTCCTGAGTTCAAATCTGGCCTCAGACACTTACTAGCTGTTTGACCCCGGGCAATTCACTTTCCCCTGTTCGCCTCAGTTTCATCATCTGTGAAATGAGCTGGGGAAGGAAATGGCAAACCACTCCAGTATCTTTGCCAAGAAAATACTAAATAGGGTCATAGAGAGTCAGATGGGACTGAAACAATCAAATAACAACACCAAAAATATTACTAATTGCAGTGTTGAGTGTCAGCATAACAAATAAGAAAGTAAGATAGCCCCAGATCTCAATGAGTTCCTGTTCTAACAGAGGAGACCATGCATATAGAAGCTTTCAACTGCAAGGCAGAGGAAAGGTCCCATAGTCCTCAGGGTACAACAGCAAAGCAGGTGGTCATGCCTCTTCTTCAATGTCATTTCCACTGATAAAATCATATCCATTTCTGATGTTGAACCATCTTACAGTGTCAAGGACTTTGGTAACAAGAACTTATTTTCCTGTGTCTTCAGTAACCGCAACTGTTCACCTACCCCATAGCATGTCCACAGGGTTTGCATCCCATGATGATGCCTGTGGGCACTGGCCTGGAAAAGAAGCTATTCACAAAGCCCTTGGGCTCAGAGTTCTGGACTATTGCCACTAGGCTCTGAGGGGAAATGGTGACCAAGGTGGTGGGGGTGGTAGTTTTATTTGCCTGGCACATCTGCCTCCTGTCACCCCCTGGGGTGCCCTGCTGCCTCAGCTGGGCTGGTTTGTGAGTGGCAGTTGGGTAAAATATTAGTAAAGAATCTTGTATAATCTTGTACATATATATGGAGGTACTTCTTTTGAGATGAAATTCCATATGACCCCAGCCACAAAAGTCCATTGTTTTATACTAAAATTCTCTAGGTAATGCTAGATGACTGAAAAGCCAAATGGAATATTATGATCTCAGAAAGAATCAAAATGGGGTGGGAGTATTTGGTTGTTGTTAGTGGTGGTGATGGTGGTTTGTTGTTGTTGATTAGTCACGCCCAACTCTTTATGCCCCTATTTGTGATTTTCTTGGCAAAGAGGAATAGTTTGCCACCTCTTTCTCCAGCCCATTTTACAGATGAGGAAACTGTGGCAAACAAGGTTGAGTGACTTACCCAGAGTCACACAGCTAGTAAATATCTGAGGCCACATTTGAACTCAGGTCCTCTTGACCTCAGGCCAGCACTCTATCTTTTGTGACACTTAGCTTCCTCAAAGGGCAATAGAAACATTCATGGAGGAACATATCGATAATGGCATGTGCTTAGAGGTATAAAGAGGTATAAAAAAGATATCAAGAACATGCTTGATGAGGATCTAGAAGGAGGGCTAACAGATGGACAGGCTGAGTACTCTCTCATCTGTAAAACACTAAATGTACTAGAAGAAGGCCTTTGGCTTGATAGGTAGGTCCTCTTTGGTGGTTTTATGGGACAGCATCTCTGTCCACATAGGGTATCACACCCTTACCTGTGGGTGCTCTGCCCAAAGGAATATAAACTTTAATTGCTGACACCTTGCAAGATATCTTGGGGTTTATGGTTAGATTTCTTTCTTAAGCACCATGCCTTAAATCCATATCACTCTGCCTCTCATTGGTTAGCCAACAATAGGTCCCAGCCCGAGCCCCACTTAGTGACCATTGTCTGGGCACTGGTTAGCTCAGAGTAAATGTAAATAGCAATTGTTTCTGTTTTGGCCAGAGACGCTGAGGGTCTTCCCCTCCCGGATTGATTTTTTTTTGACTAGATAAAAGAGGCCATTCTTTGTCTCATTTTTTACCTGGCCTTAATCATTGAGTGGGTGTTACCTCAGTCAAACTGAGACCTGGGAGAGACTTTAGCTTAAAAAAGCCAAGGTCTCCTGCTGTATCTGGGGCCATCTCCAGTCGTCCTGCTTTATATCTTGCCCCTGGACCCAGATGGCTCTGGAGGAGAAAGCAAGGCTAATGCCTTTTGCACAGCCCTCCCTCACTTAAATCCAATTCACCTGCAAGCCATGGCATCACCTTCCTGATGCCACGGTCCTCTTTGAGAACAAAGGATAAACAGCAGTGGGAGGGCATGGCCAAGCACTGCATAGGATGGGAAGGCATGGAGGGGTCACACCAGGCTGGTGGAGAAAGTACCCACATCACAAGTCCATCCAAATACTAATATAAAACATTATCATAGACCAGGACTTCTCTCCAAAGTCTCTAAGGCTGCAATGAAAATACCAACTTCAGATTCTACTGAAAGCAAGACATCTTGAAGTCTATAGTTTCCATGTTTTCTTGTAAGTCATTTCATTATCCATGGTGATAATCTTCACTGGCTTGAGAAGTAATTGCTTTGCTTAACTTAAAGGAAGTCTGATTTTAATTTGCTATCTAGATCTACATTCTTATATTCTTTTTATAGAATTTTGAACAAGTTATCAGGAGAATCTCCCTTCACTCAAACATAAGTGAAAGTTTTATCTATCTTGGGATATCACTAAAATAATTTATTACTAGAGAAACAAAACCTTTTGTCTCAAAGTATATTTCTCCACGACAGCTGTGGTATTTCACTGGAAGCACCAAAGCTATGATGGGCTGGACGGCAATCAACCATTTTTAATAGGAAATTTTACAGACTTTTAATAAGATTGCTTCACATAATTTATGGAGAGAGGTTTTGAAGTGAAGAGGCATTGTTTGGCAACATGTCCTTCCTCTAATCTCAGGAAATTTGAATAAAAGAGAGCTCATTTCCTCCAGACTCAGAACTTCTCCTAAGAAAGGTTAAGAAAAACACCTGCTCCAGCCACTCACAAACTGGGTTTGCTCCCACCCCAAACCAGAGAACACTGAAACAAAAATATGGTCCTTTCTGGGTAAACCTCCTCTTGGGGAACTTCTGGCCTGTGGTAGGTTAGGGAGAGCCACAGTAAAGAGGCATGCAGGGCCAGCATTGCTTAAAAACATCAAAGAATGTTGGATCCCCAAATGACCCCCAACCCATTGGTTCCCAAGTTCCTCTATGCAATGGCAACACTGAAAGACCAAGACTACCAATCCTGTGGACTCATTTTTCCTCTTGGAGTTTTAAATTTTATGTTCATATCACTTGACCTATTCTTTGTACATTTTTAAACTCTGGCTTCCTTTACCTGAGTTTGGAATAAATTTAGTGTTAATCATCTTAGATTATTCTGAGTCCCATTGCATTAGATTTCCACATTGAGATCTCTTCCCACTGATTCTATGGCACCAGAAGAGTCCTCTGAGGATCACAAAGTTATAGCTAAGAATTGTTACCTCCAAGGCAAGTTTCACTAAGAAAATAGGTTTGTTTTTTTTAATGTAATCTTTTTTTCCAAAGAAAATAAAATTTTAGAAATTCCCTTGTTTTATTCAGTTGTGGATGAAAAATAGAGAGGAAGATACTGATTGACTATAAGGTCACTGCTGGTGAGACAGATGGGAGAGGAGAGCAGGGAGCAGGACCAAGCCAGGGAAGGACTCCCAGGGTGCATCCACTGGGAATAGAGCTACTATCTGTTAGCTTCCTACTTTAACTAATTATTCTTCCATACTAAAAGGAAGGAAGACAAAGACAAAATAAATCTTAGCTGCAAATTAGGCTCAGTTGTTTCTATACTGCCCGAGTACAGTACATGGTTATTAGTATCCCTTCTAAATTTCAGTGACCTGGGATAAAGTCCAGTTGCTCAGCCCTAGTTATGGTTTTGCTCCATCATTAGAGGTTCTCTGAAATGGCATAGATCACTGATAATTAAAGGGATCAGGATCGTCCTTGACACAATGTGACAAGGAAAAAAACAGTCCACATTAACTCTGATTAGAAGCAACAGTAGTAACAGATATGGAACTTCTTGTCTGCCCTTCTTACACTTTCACATTCTACCCTGTATCCCCATCATTTGTACAGAATCTCTCGTCTCCCTTATTAGACAGTAAGCTCCACAAGGACAGGAATTGACAGGTGTCTCCACAGAATTTCAAAATTATGAGAGACCTCAGTGCCTGTCTGATCTAACCCACATAGTAATTAGTACTGTTTGTTCTATTCCCAGTTTCACCTAGCACAGAGTAGGGGGGCTCAATAAATACTTGTTGAACAAATAAATGAATGGACATTTTTCTTTCCTTTAGACTCAAGAAAGTTCTCACTAGTCCTCATCTTTTTTCTTTGTCTTAGTTGAGTAGCTCCTGTACTTAAATAATTTTTGCCCTTTGCCATTTTATAAAGAGTATTTCTTGTAATGAAGAACATCAGGCAGCTTCGAGAAACTGGAAATTATGCTATAATTGTGGGTTGTTTTTTTTTAAGACGTTGAGCTATAGCTCTGATAAATAACAGAGCTCACAGATTCTTTCAGTCCCTAGATGTGTCCTAAAGCAAGGGTGGGAGGAAATATGTATTCAACTTTTGTTGAAAAGATATTCACATGCCCCAGTCCCTTAGCCTTTAGATTCTCCTTCCTTCAGTCATGTCATTTTACTTTACATTTTCAGCAGGAACTGCCAGGAACTGGCAGTTCTTTCCTCCACCCTAAATTTAAATCAAATCCTTAGCCAAACTTTTTTAAAAAATCAATTCACTTTAAATATTGGTTTATATCTCTTTCTCTTTGTCCTCTTCGGGCAGGACCCCTTTCAAAAGTAAGTGAAGCAGATACTTGAGATGTTATCACACAGTTAACTCAAGCCTCCCAATGCCATTTTCATCTGAAATTGTAATTAATTGAAGCAAAAGTCATCTGGATGGTAGCCCATTTTGCAAGATTGGATCCAATGTAAGTGAAAGAAAGAGTGCCCCAAGAATCATTTTCACAATTTTCACAAAATTCTCGGCAAGTCCCTTCCCTGCCCTAGGTCTCAGTTTACTCATCTGTAAAAAGAAGAGGTAGAGTCAGAAGTTCCCTACATCCTTTCTAGCTCTATGTTCAAAGTGCAAGTTCTATCTTTTTCATGTTGCATTCAAACACACACATAATCAGTCCTCTAGATCATTAAGGCTCCATCTGTAATTTCTTGTCATTTTCCTTGTTCCTTTTCCTATCATTTCTCATATTATTCCTCTGCCAACTAAAGAACAAAAAATTAGCCATCAACACTTAAGGTAAGTTCCACAAAGAACACTGGTATTCATGCTAATGGTAATATACCATTAGTCTATTATTACAAGCAATCAACATATCTTCTTTAACAACCGAGAAAAAAGAGCAAAAACAAAGCTGACCCTACTAAGAACAGATGTTCAGTCCACGCACTGCGTGTTGTCTCCATTCTGCTGGGGTGACATTTGTGTTGACAGTACCAGCAGCACTGAGCTAGTAAACCAAGCAGTCAGGAAAAATTAATAGCTGGTTCATCTTGGCCACTTGTCCCCACTTACCATCACCACACCAGCCATACTCCCTAAACTGCTCATTAAAAAGTCACCTAAAGAATGTGACCCAACCTCTTCAATCCTTCCCCATGGTACTATCAGCACTACCAAATCAATACATAAACTCTCACACTCTGTTTTATCAACAATACAAGGAATTGTTTACTTTGAAAACTCATTTCGAGTTTTCAGCACAGCACAAAAGCCACTAGACCAGAGATTATGGGGACAGTTGTTAGCGTCTAATTTTTTTTATGTACATAGTATAATTTAAATTAATTCCATGTAATGGCAAATTTATTAGGAGAAACTGGAATTATTTTCCCCCCTATTGTATCCATCCATCCATCCATCCATCCACTCATAATTCAGCAAACATTTATTGTGTAAAGCAGAGAAGACAAAATCAAAGTGGCCTCACCTTCAAGGTGGCATAGTAGATAGAGTACCAGGTCTGGATCAGAAAGACTCAACTTTCTGAGTTCAAATCTGGTGTCAGACACTTCCTGGTTGGTGACTCTGGGCAAGTCACTTAACCCTGTTTGCCTCAATTCCTCATCTATAAAATGAGCCAGAGAAGAAAACGGCAAATCACTCCAGTATCTCTGCCCAAGAAAACCCCAAATGGGATCACAGAGAGTTGGACACAGGTGAAATAACTGAACAACAAAAACCCATCCTCATAGACCTTCCCAGCTATGGGATCTACATTTGATACATACAGGTTCTCATTTGATCCTAATAATCGTCCTGTGAAGTATTATTATCTTCATTTCATAGATGAAAAAACCGAGACTTCGAGGGGCAAAGCAACTTGCTGAGGGTCCCACCGTTGGTAAATGTCAGGCAAGATTCAAATTCAGGTCTCTCCTGACTGGATCCTTCACTCCATCTGTTCCACCACACCAGCTCCCTAGGAGGGATCCAACAAGCAAAAGAGGTGGATATACCATGTAACAACAGCAAATGCCCAGGAGATGGACAGCCTGGCTCTTCATTGTAACCTGCACAAAATGTCCAGAGACTCTGAGAACCCTCAGCTGGTGGCTCACCCATGAAGGTTTTCCGGAAGAACACGGACAAGAATTATACAGCACATGAAGTCTCAGCTGGGTTATAAGCTGGACAGAGTATGTTGAGCTTCTGGCTACATCTATCCATCTGCTAACAATGGGACTTTCAGAGACTCTGGGAGAATCATATCCTTAATTATCAGGAAATCCTCTGATGGTACTATAGTGTATATACACACATACAAATATTCATTGTATATTGGCTTGTTTTAATCTGATATTTTCCTGTCAGATGAGTACCTGGGATTATTCTGGAGTTTTCAAAGCATCCGTTTCTTCATTTTTTTTAAGTCAAATTTAATTTGCATTAGCAGGTTGGGGATATATTCCTTCATTTTTAAATGTAATTTCGAATGTCATTGTATGATTCCCGATGCCTTGTTTTGCCTCATGGCAGATATGAAGAGACAATATGATGCAGTGGAGAATGCTGGACCTGGGCAGGAGAGGCCTTGGTTCAAACTCCAGCTCTGGTCCTTAAAAGCTGAATGAGCCCTGGCAAGTCTCCTAATACCTCTGTTTATTTTCTTATTTGCAAAATGGGAGCGATCATATCTGTAGGACCAACTTCAGAGCAGTCCTGAGGGGGTCAAATGAGAACATAAAGAACTTTATAAACCTCGGAGCACTCTATGAATATCAGCCATGATAATTTCCACAAATTTCACAGTAGAAAAGAATATAGATTCACAAGACCTGGGTTCGAGTCCTGACATAGATGCTTCCTAGCTATGTGTATGAACTAGGGGCAAACCTAACCTTTCTCTGAGCCTCAGTTACCTCATCTATAAATTTAGACTCAGAGATCAAGGCTTTTGTGGGGAAAGTACTTGGTAAACCTCAAAATGCTCTAGAAATGTAAACAGTTATTTTTAAAAATATTTTATTTTCCCTGAAATTACGTGTAGGAACAATTTTTCATTAATTTATTTTTAGTTTTCAACATTCACATCCACAAGATTTTGAGTTCCAAATTTTCTCCCCATCTCTCCCCTCCCCCCGCCCTAAGATGGCATGCATTCTGATTACCCCTTCCCCCAATCTGCCCTCCTTTCTATAACACCCACCCTTTAGAAGCAATTTTTAGCATTCACTTTTTTTTAAAGTTTTGAGTTCCAAATGGTGTGAGTTATTTTTTTCTTCTTAAAAATAATTTATTTTCCCCCAAATTACATGTAAAAACAATTTTTAACATTCTTTCTTTTAAGTTTTGAGTTCCAAATTCTATCCTTCCTTCCCTCCCCTCTCCCTTCCCTGAGATGCCGAGAGTTATTATTTCTGAAGTCCATTGCAGCATCAGACAAAAGTAGCACCAAATGGGGAATCTTGTACATAGGGCAGACAAGGTTGCACCTTATATATCTTTCACAAGTCTTGAGATAGATGTGGCTAATTTAAGCTCAGCCCAAGGGCCTTCAACTTCCTAAGGGGAGAATGTATTTTTATTGGCCATATGCATACACACGTGTTTGTGTGATATGTAGGTATGCAGGAAGCACACAAGAACTGGGACTCTGATCTCTAAATTTATATAAACCGGCTCAGAGTTCACTGTCAGACCAAGCCCAATGAACACACCCAGCAGAGTATCCCACTGTACTATGGATTAATCCTGCATTCCTTTTCCAGATTAAAATAGACTTAGACAAGCTTCCATTTTCTCTTTGGAAGGGCTGCAAAAGCATCCAATTTCTGTAGTGTTTTAAGGTTTCCTTACAACATTGTGAGGTTCCTATTTCTAGTGCTATAATCCCTGTTTTACGGAAGAGGAAACCCCTTCAAAGGCTCAAAGAGTTGAAGCTACTTCCCCAAAGAACCACAGTCAATAGGTGTCAGTGCTGGATTTGGAACCCAGGATTCTCCTGACTCCAGGTCCAATATTCTTTCCGGTACACAACAATGAGGGCACTACCCATCAAGTCAACAAGCATTTAAGTGATTGCTATGTGCCAAGCACTGTGCCAAGTCCCAGAGATGCAAAGAAAGGCAAAACCAGTCCCTGCCTTCAAGGAGCTTAAAATTGAATGGATACTCTATAAAAGACATGAGTCATTCAGTGAGCATATATCATTTTACCCTACTTAAACAATCCATACAATTGACCTACAAGAGTAAGATATTTTTAAAAATAAAATGTTTTTTTAAAAAAGTTAAAGAAAATGTTACATTCCTTTTCACTACTGGGAAGCTTCAGGGCCAATCCTAGGCCTACTGAGGAAGCATCTCTCCCTTCCCTCTTCTTCATCATTCACCTTTTCCCATCAGTCAGCCTCTCTTCTCTTGTGTTCCTTCCTTCTCCTTCCCTTCTCTGCAGTCTGCAGTCTCTCAATCCCACTCCCTAGTACTATGCCTTCACAGAGAAAAGTGATCTGATTAATTATTTCGTACTAAGGTGTCAGTGGTTTTCTGAGTGGTCAACAGTCTCAAGAGAAGTGCTTGCTTTTCCTTTCTTTCTTTTTTTTTTTTTTGAGAGTCACCTGGTGAGGCAGCTGACCTGAGAAAACAGCTTGTTTAATAGTGGAATCCTAGACTCTGTGGTGGTGGGGTAAGATGGGGGTTGAGGGGGTGCAGATTGCTGCTTTGGGCCTCCCCAGCCCTCCTGAACTCATACTGCCTAAGCTACTGCCTCCTTAGCCTGCTGGTTGGACCATGCTTAAGCCAGTTTTCTGAGAAGAGGCAGGCAGGGCTTAATTAGAATCATAAATCTTTCCCAACACACAGAGCTGTGGTACAGCATCCTAGCTGGAGAGCTTTCAGGGTTACAAACTCTTCCTTAAATATGTGGGTTCTTTGAAGTCCAGTTGATGGCAAATGCTTGTGGATATGATGCCAAAGAAGGAAGCCAGAGCCATCAAGTTGTGCTTTTAATGGGGATTGATACACTTTTATGAAAGGAAATCTGCAGAATTTTAAAAGGACATCCATCTCTCGTCTTACTAAGGACGGTAACCTTAGTGTGGCCTCCTCCAGGCTCTGTGACATCTCAGCAGCTTATATTTTCTGTTCCCTCTTGAAGCGACAAAGTCTTCTGACTTTTTCACCCAAGTATCAAAAACTTTCAGTTACCCGTGTGAAGAAAAACATCATTCTCAAAAGCCTTTCCCTGAACGGCTTTTTATGGGAACGTCCTGCCATGAGCAGGAAAAATAACTGCTGTGAAAGTTTCTAGTGTGGGCATCCATCTTTCCTCAGCGGTAGCAGTTTGGCTGGTGGCGTGTGAGCGAAAGTACTGCATGCTCCATTGGTGGTAATGCTTTCTTTCTGCTTGAAAGCCTGGCACTTCAGAAGGCCTCCCCATCCCTAGGAGGAGTAAAAACAGTATCATTTTTTCCCATCATTGCAGATTCGAAGTGTAAGGTTATTTATTTAAACTTTTGAAGCATGAAACCAATACAGCCAGTGTCTGTCTACGAAACCTTAAGTTATTTACATCGAGGATAAGACTTTACGAAGCATTCCATGGGCAGGATGAACCTTCTTTACTAGTGTAAACAATGGGCAGTGGAAGGTGGAAGAACCACCCTCTGAATTCCATTAAAAAAAATCAATTCCTTCAGCTCCTATATTCCTGCTACTACACTATTCTATTATTCCTTCCCACTGAAATAGGTTTGGAATTCTTTTCTTGACTTAGCTGTGAGACGATCTTACTGTTTACCAACAGCTACTGTAGCTCATGGACAGGGAGCCTGAGAGGCCCTTTCCTGCATCCATACGGTGACCAGCCTTACAGAAAACCAAGATGCTACATGGCACATCACTGGTACCCAAACTCCTGACAGACACTGCTCTAATGACTGGCTACCACTGCTTACTATCAGGCCTCTGACACTGGAGCATGCCTAACAGCGATCCCTCCAGCTGCCGAAAGGAATGCGTAAGTCAGCTAAAGGTAAAAACAACATAGCCAGGAATTCCAGAGGGAAGTGAAGACGAACAGCTGCTTTGGTGAGGCTGTCTTTGTTTTCCCATTTATACATAGGGCTAGGCCTAGACAATCCATCAACTAATCAACACGCGTCTATTAAGTGCCTACTATATACCAGGTACTATGTTATGTGCTAGGGGCATAAATATAAAAATGAGATACAGTCCCTACCTTTGAGGAACTCACATTCTACTAGAAAGGGAGACAACATGTTCACAGATAAGTAAATAGAAGAGATATATGTTGTGTTCATTGCTGCTGTTGTTCATTCTTTGTTCTCAAAGAGGATCAATCACAAAAGCAATGTCTCGATTCATGGGTGAATTGGATTTAAGTGGGGCAGAGCTTAAGTCATCAGCCTCACTCCTCTAAAGTTATCTTGCCCAGTGGCAAGGTAAAAGTCAGGGTGACTGGAGATGACCCTGGATGTAGTCGATGACCTTGGTGTCCTCCATGTCTGACTAAGCTCTAAGTTCTCCATAGCTCCAACTTCAGCCACGTTCATGACCATTGGAACAAACTATTCTCATCTGCCCATTCTACCTGGGAAAGTCATCATATGCTTGGGGTAGACATCCTCTTAACTCACTGATGGGTTTGAGGCCTATCAGTTACACTCAACCCAGTTTAGCCTGTCTGCCAAGATGGTTGTACCAAGGTATGGCCATTGCATATGTTACATACATACACACAGAGATATAGCTCTAGATACACACATGTATTGTGTATATTATTAGATATATATGTATGTGTGTATATACATGCAGAGACTGGAAAGAGGCAAGGTACAAACTTTTGAACAGCAGATGGAAGATCTTCCCAGAGTGGCAGATGTGTGGGGAAATCATCCCCTGCAATATATCCCTTGATTTCCAGTGCCCACACCCCAGAGACTGATAAGAGCAGACTTGCCTTGGTTGAGATTTTATCATCTCCCCAGTTGAAGAGCTCTTCTATTCTTGTGCATCCTATCATCTACTTCAATCTGTATAACTTAATAACTTTCTGTTTAATGCTTGTTTGGAGAATGTGTTTGCTAGCAATCCAAGATTGGTTTTTCTGTAATAAGAGTTTGGTGGGAGGGAGCCAAGCTTAGGAGAGAAAACTTGTTACCTTCTCGTTTTAGAATGATCAGAGACAGTAGCTTTTATTCTGAATCCCTGCAAGAGAGCATTGTGCCTCTAGACCATAACTATTTGATGTATGGGAGGTAGATACAATGGCTCCATTGGAGATAAGAGAATAGGGAGTGAGTGTTCGGCCATGGGTCTCCTCCCACTCTCATTTGGAGACAGGATGAACCAGATCCTGAATTAGATGTCTATTTATCTTTGCCACATTCAGGACAACTCATCTATGTCAGACAATCTATCATATTACACATGTGTGAGGAATAGTAAGTGGGTCATTTTGGAGGGAACAGAGAGCAGGTGAGGGGGACTAACTTGTCATCAGCTAGAGGAGATAAGGTGAACCTATGTTGGGAAGGATTTTCATAGTATAATGAAGAGCCCTAGATTTTGAGTCAGTTAAATCTTGGCTCTGCTACTTACTATGGTGACCTTGGGTAAGTCGCTTCTACTCTTTAGTACTTCGACTAGATGGCCCAGGAGGACCCTTCCAGCTCTAAATCTATAATACTGTATAATATCCCATGTGGAGAGAGATGCCCATAAGGTGGGGAGCACAAACTACCTGTGGCAAATGAACATAATGGAACATTACTGTGCCATAAGAAATTATGAACATGAAGAATCAGAGAAGCATGGGAAGATATAGATAAACTGATACAGTCAAGTAAGCAAAACCAGGAAAACTATATAACAATAACCACAACAAAGATTAACTGAATATTGTGTAAATATTATGACCATACTTGGTTCCAGAGAAGAGAGAAGAAAGCACTTCTCCCTTCTTTGCAGAGGTAGGGAACTATGGGTATGAAACATGGCATGCATTGTTAGACTCCATTGATGTGTTGGTTAATTTTATTGAACTGATTTTCTCCCTTTTTCTAGTCTTTGTGACAAGGGGAGAGGAGAGGGAAAGATATATTCAGAAATGAAGGTAAATACATTACCTTCAACAAAAACAAAAAGTACCACTATAAATCTAATGAATTAGATTTCATTGCATACCAAACACTATGCTATACACTAGGGATACATATATCAAAACAAAAACACCCCTGCCCTGAGGGAATCTTACATTCCAATATAAAGAGACTACACAGGGAGGAGTAATGACCAGGTAAGAGCACTTTGGTCTGAAAGTTATTGGGATTGTAGGTGGGCAGTAGATGGACACACCCCTTCCAGGAGCAACAGCAGAGTTGATTTTTGTTGGTTAGTCTTTTCATTCATGTCTGACTTCTCATGACTCCTTTTGGGGTTTTCTTGGCAAAGATAATGGAATGGTTTGCCATTTCCTTCTCCAGCACATTTTTCAGATGAGGAAACTGAGGCAAATAGGGTTAAGTGACTTGCCCAGGATCACATGACTAGGAAGTATCTGAGGCTGGATATGAACTCAGGAAGATGGGTCTTCCTGACTCCAGGCCTGGCACTCTATCCACTGTACCACCTACCTTCCCAGAGTTGATTTTATCTCAGTTCTAAAGCTGAAAGGAGAACAGGAAGAAGGGGACATACTCTTGAGGCTGTAAGGCAGCTGATGAGAAGATGACTTCAGAGTACGGAGTAAAGTCAAACATGACTGCAAACTGCTTTCAGTAGTAGGCCAAGGGAAGCAGTTAACTGGGGAAGCCTGCCAGTTTGGACATTCTGGAAATGAAAGGGTTAAGAGCTCCAGGGCATGGTCTCTGGTCCATCCATGAAGTGTCTTGTGGGAAAATAGCCAGGAAATAAGAAGTGAAGTAGGATTGGGATCTTTGGGTCCTTTATTGTCAAACTAGGAAATCATTAAAGTATCCTCTGGATGGAGGAATAGCCCAATTAAACCTATACTTTAAGAATGTCAATTTGGCAACCATGTGGAAGACAGATTGATGAGGGAAGAGACTACATGCGATTAGGAGGCCGGTGTAATAGTAGTCCAGGCTTGAGGTCTATAGGAAGCCAGAAATGTCAGACTCAATCAGCCAGGGGTGTTCAGTCCCCTCCCTACCCCAAACTAAAATGTAATTGGGAAATGTTTAACAAAATAAATTTTTAAAAATACAATTCAATACAAATAATATTAATTTGTGGTTTTCTAAGTCAATAAGTGGCCCTGTCTATAAGAGGGATAAACAGCAGGGAGAAAAGCCAAATAGCGATGACTCTAGTAGCCACCGCCACTTCTCCCATGTTCAGTGTAGAGGATTGGGTCATGGGCTGAACAGGCATCTCCCCCAAAATTCTGGCTCCACCTGAGATCAGCTGTTAGAACTAGATTGGGGAGGACCAAGGTCCAGTTGGAGTTTGATCCTAGAGGCATTAGGGAGTCACTGAAGGTTTTTGAACACAGGGGTGACAGGGTCAAACTCATTAGGAAGATTATTTTGGCATAAATTGGTCCCGAAGATCAATTTGGACTCTGAGAGTCTGTGAATCTGGAAACTCTATGTAGATCATACTGGAAAGGGGAGAGACTGGAGGCAAGGAGAACAATTAGGAACCTGTTATGATACTCCACGCAAATGACGGTGAATGCCTAAATTAGGGTGGCAGCAGTGTTGGTGAAAGGAGGGGATATATGTAAGACATTTTGTAGTATTTGAACTGACAGAATTTGGCAATCAGTTGGAGCTGGGGGTAAGGGCAGGGGGGAGAAGGAAAAGTCAGATTTTTAACCTAGGTGCCTTGAACCCCTGTGCCTAGGGAAATTGTGATCCATTTAACAGAAACTAGGAAGTTTGTAAGAGGGATGGATTTAGTTGAGAAAATGATAAGTTCAAGTCAAGTCAACAAGCATTAATTAATCATTTACTATGTAAATAAATAGCAAAAGCATTGTGTTAAGCACTGGGGATACAAAGAGAGGCAGAAATAGTCCCCTGGGAGCTGTCCATCTAGTAGGGGAAGACAACCTGCAAACAACTACATATAATTAAGCTTGGAGCTAATCTCAGAGGGAAGGCACTAACATTAAGGGGAACTGGGAAAGGCCTCTTTGAAGAACTTTTAGGACCTTTGGGAGCAGATGTCGAGCCAGGAATTGGAGAGAGGCAACACAGTATAGTGGAAATACATCAGACTCAGAAGAGACTTGAGTTTAAATTCTGCATCTTATAAAACACAACAAGTAATGGGTATATAGCTACAGATAAGTTATTTTTGCTTCTCTCATCCTCATCTTCCTCATTTGTAAAATATAGTAATGCCCACAGTGTTGACTATTATTATATGTTATTATTCAGTGTTGTGGTGGGGAACGAGTGAAATAATCCATATCAAGCACTTTTCAAAGTTGAAAATGCTAAATAAATATTAGTGATCATTATTATGAGGTAGGACTAGAGTTCTAGAAGTAACATGACAAGTTAGACAGAGGGCAGATCTTGGAATCAATTGAACTTGAGTTCAAATCCTGTTTCTGACACAAGACAAGTCACTTAACATCTCAATGCTTGTTGATCCTCCAAAACTATAAAGTAGAGAGGAGCTGCCCATGTTCAGCAGTGGAAGGAATTTAGAGGCAGCTATGTAGCCCTGTGAATGGAGCACCAGGTATGGAGTCAAGAATGTGTGGGGTGGTGAGACCACCTGAGTACCCCAATAATTCACAGATGTTTCTCAGGTAGGGACAGAAAAGGAATTAATCTTTATTTGACAAATCTCACGAGATTTGGGAGTCACCTCCAGTAGGACAGACTAGTGGAAGGAGGCAAATTACAAAAGGCAAGAGAACAATTTACATCCTAATGCAAAAAAGATTCCCACCCACTACTATCCCTCCTCTCCATTGGCTGGGAGGTGGGCTTGCAATCTAGGCACAAAAAGCTAGATAAAGAACCAGGAAATCAAGTACAGCCAATATAAGGTAAAGAGGAGGAGGAATGAGGGAGGGGAGGGGGAGTCTTCCTGGATTTGGTAACAACTCTGTGCTGGGGGGTGAGGGGAAACAGAAAAAGAGAGAGAAAGAGAGAGAGAGAGAGAGAGAGAGAGAGAGAGAGAGAGAGAGAGAGAGAGAGAGAGAGAGGTACTTATTGCTCCAGGCCCCGAATTCCTGAGAGTTAGGTAATCACATTCCTACAAGGTTAAATCCCAAGGTCTATTCCATCCTCTCACTGCCCCTGCTTATTCCAGAAATAATTCTTATATTTTCTCTCTCTGTGAAGTCTTCACAAGAATTATCTCCCACTCAAGAACACCTAAATTCCAATCCTACCTTAGACATTTACTAGCTGTATGGCCCAGACAAATCATGTAACTTCTATCATGCTTGGTCTCTTCAACTGTAAAATGCAGAGGCTGGAATCAATGGCCTCTAAAGTCCCTCCTTCTCTAAATCTATAATCCTATGATCCATAGCATGAATTCTTTGTCCTGAAAAAAAATCACTGGTCTGGACAAAAGATAGATTAAGGCTGATATAAACATTCCAGAGCAACCTGTATGGAGGAGATAATTAAACCCAAGGGAGCAGAGGAAATCACTAAGAGAAAGATATAGAATAGGACATGAGACAGAGTCTTAGGGGATGCAATGCTCAGGGTATAAGAGGTGGATTGTGGACCAGTAAATGACTCAAAAGAAGCCATCAGAAAGACAGGAAGGAGGAGAACCAGAGGGAAACGGCATCACAGAAACCACAGAAGGAGAGAATATCCAGGAGGATGGGGGTAGTTCAGTATCAAAAGCTTGAAAACATCAAGGCAGATGAGAAGCAGGGAAAGGCCTTTGGGCTTAGCAATTAAGAGATCATTGGTAATCTTTTACTAAATGAGAAAAGATTTTCAGTGGAATGGTGGGGTTAGAAACCAGAGGGCACAGGATGAGGAGAATGGGTACTGAGGAAGTAGAAATAGAGTGTAGGCTACTCTTTTTTAGTAACTTAACAGCAAGGCGGGGAAGAGAGACATAAGATGACAGTTTGAAGCATTGTCAAAGTCAATGATTTTTTTTTAGGATAGAGGAGACCTGTGTATGGTTTCAGATGAATTACTGATTTAAAAAATATTTCCCCATTCATTTGAATGAAAACTGCTATTGATTTGTCAGAGAGCTCTGGTGGCCCTTGTTAGACCAATTTCCCCCCACCCTTTTCAAACCAATGAGCTCTGAGAAGGAGCAAGTGATAGGAAACCTGGAAGCTAACTGGGTGAGAAAGTGCAAACTCTTTACTCTCTACTTTTTCTAAATCCTCAAGGTTCTGGACTTCTACAAAGTCTTCTTTAGATTCAAAGAAGGGCTGCCATGAGAATGTAACCCCAGTCCCAGGCCCATTGGGATGGGCTCATTGATAGAGAGCAATGCCCTGCACCTGGACAGGGACAGGCTGAACTGGTGGGAGTAAAGAGAGGAGAACTCCTCAGTCTTCAAGTTGTCTCCAAGTGGCTGAGTCTTTTCAGACTTCAGGTGCTCCTGGCTTCCAAGGCAGAAGATGCCAACCCCACTTTAGGTTGCTGAAGGAAGAGGATAGGGAGATGAGAAAATTAACTGAAAACCACAGAAAGGACAAAGAATAAAAAAGTTGGCCAAAGTATTTAGAAAAAAAATTGTTAAAAACCACAATTTCTTGCAAAAACAAGTGACCAGAAATTATATTCCTATGGACAGACCTTCCACATGTGTCAAGGCCCCATGTGTTACAAGGGACTGTCCCCAATGTATAGTATGGGGCTATCATTGTATGGCTTGAAAAGAAGCAAAATAGACCTCTGCAGACTCTTCTCCCCTGACTCTTCTCCAAGGGAGACTTCAATTATTGCCAGAGTGGGGAACCAGGAAGCTGGTGCTAGAGGCTGACACCCTATTCTCCTCAGAGAGAGGGGGTAACAGGCTAGAATTATATCTATTTGCTCCCTTAAATACTGTTAGTCTAGGGGAGGTGATTTTTGTTTTTTACACAAAGCAGAGTATTCACTTTCACCAATGAGGAAAGAGTCCTATATAAAAGGACCTTAAAACTGGTGTTATAAAAAATTACAGCATCATTTTCTTGGGCAGCTGGGTGGCAAAGTGGATAGAGCGTTGGGCCTAGAGTCAGGAAGATTCATGTTCCTGAGTTCAAATCTGGTCTCAAACATTTACTAGCTGTGTGATCCTGGGCAAGTCCCTTAACCCTGCCTGCCTCAGTTTTCTCATCTGTAAAATGAGCTGGAGAAGGAAATGGCAAACCACTCCAATATCCTTGCCAAGAAAATCCACAGTGGGGTCACAAAGAGTCAGACATAACCGAAATGACTCAACAACAACAAAAGGTAAGTCTTATGATAAACACTATCTTCTGGCTCTTTATTTATAACTAAAATTTTAAAACAAAAACTTTTAGGGCTTTGGGGAAGAAATAAAAAATGAAACATGATTTAAACTGTGGGCAACTAAATGTGTTTAACTGCAGGGCTTCAGAGACTTGTCCTGTAGTCAACATGCTGACCAAACACCTTGATGGTTTCTAGCAAGAAGCAGTTGCTGAGTGCAGATTGAAATAAGCACAAATCCTTGAAATAGAATCACAAGATGATAGAACCAAAAGGACCTTAGGGATCATGAAGTCCTGCCCCCTCCTTTTACAGATGACAATACTGGTCTAGAAAGATTGAATGGCTAGTTCATTGCTGAGGATTCCTGATTCTTTGTCCAGTGCTCCTTCCACCATGTGGCCTCTGGAGTTTATATTTACATAAATTGTACTTGAATGTCATAATAGCTTTATCTATTAACATCTGGTAGGACAAGGGGCAAGATTTAAGTGTACTATAAATCCTATTAAGTTTATAGATCGCTTTTATTACTCCATTCCCAAATGTCTTGATATTAGTTGAGGCATTAAGTCTTCAAGGTTGGTTACTATTCTTGGCTACTTTGGCACATGAATTAAAGTTACAAAGTATAGTCAGCCTGCTGGAACATTATGGAGACAACATAAATATGAAACAGTAACAATGCCTGAGTGTAGGTTGTAAAGATGAAAATAGAAGAACCACCCCCAAATTAACACCACTATCTAACGGTGATTATGCCTGCCCAATTACCAAATTAGCTGTAGTCTCTGTCAATGGAACCACAGTTCTTCCAATAACCCAATCTTCGAACTCCTAATTATCTTGGCCTCATGATCTCTACTTGGTAATTAATAAGTCATAGCAAATCTTCCTTCAGAGTGTCTATTGTATCAATCTCCTCCTTGATTCTTCCTGTGATGTTTAGTTACATTTAGCTCTTACTCTACCCTTTTCAACTACCAACATCTAAGTCAAAGTTATCAGAATGTTGCCTTCACCATCTCATAGAACTTACAAACGCCTATCATGGCAACTCTAAACTCTTCTACCTAGCTTCAAGGACCTTCGTTGTATTCTGACTCCTACCTACCCCTCCAAAAAAGTCAGGATCCTCCCTTCTGAGACCAAGCTATGCCAAAGTTTTTGCCTTTTGTTCCCTTTGCCTAGAATGCTTTTTGCTTCCTTTTCTCCTTTCACCTGGTTAAGGCCCACCTCCTCCATGAGTCTTTCAGAACAATTGCTTTTTTTTATTCATTCCACAAATATTTACTCAGCACCTGCTTTGCATAAGATACTATTCATGGTATTAAAGGGAGATATCAATCAATAAGTTTTCAAGGAGTTAAGGATTTAGTATTTCAATACTTTATAATCTGAATTCATCCACGACACAGCTCATACTTTGTACTTGATAACCTCTTTGCCTCCATAGGTGGTTTTCATCCATTGCTGTTGCCAAGAAAATTTATCACCTCGTGGTTAAACTATTATTGAGCCTATTCTAAATTAATTAGACTGGTCCTCAGATAATTGACAGTCTTTCACATTTCTAGGACTTGAAGTTTCTTCAAGCTAGGGCTTGAAATCACTGGCAGAACCTTTGAGAATCTAATCATCTGTAACACTACAATAAGTGATTTGAGGAGGAAACTGGCAGAGGTATAATCTAGTAAGGAAAATGAATAAGTAGCAACAGTGGCAGTGGTGGTGGTGGTGGTAGTAAGAATAAACAGACAAGTATATTAATGAATAAATGAATCAATAAAACAAATGTATACATAAATATATAGCACAAAGTAGATTGTATATGGCACAAGCAGAGTTGGCATGTGATATTTGGGTGTCTTAGGTAATTTTTAAAAAATTGTTCCCTCTAATTTGTTGATATTATGAACTGTATACCCTAAGCCTCTGCTATAATATATGGAACAACTCTCCACAAAATAAATACCAATGTACCAAGAAGAGGAACATAGCTATCACCCTGGGAAGCAGCTGATGAGATGCAGTCTGGCAACTATTCCTGCCGATGGCATAGCCATAGCTACTAAAGACACAGAAAAGGAATTTCCTGCCACCGAAGTCCTTGGTACTGTCAAATAGTTCAGTATCAACAACTGATATGATTTTATCTATCAAAACGATGAAGCCTGAAGAAGCCTGACCATCACTTTGCTGTGTCTCCTGGCCTGGGGGACTATGGGACCTTTCCATATGGCTTGAAGCTAAAACTGTCCCAGCTCTTAATAGAAATAGAAAAAGCTTAATAAATGCTTCATTAGTTCAAGAGCAGATTTTTTTTTTTGGCATTTTTAAAAGTCACATTTATTTGAAAATGTTCCTCATTGTTTGCTTTCTGGATTATTTTATCACAAATTTCTCTTTTTTTCTCTTGATGTTTGAGGTAAGTAGTTTATACTCCTCAGCAAAGTATCAATTCTTCAAAGGCAAATGATTTTCCTCTCTGCTATGTATTTTCCTTAGCATCTAATACAGGTATACCTTGGAGATATGGAAGAGTTCCATTCCAGACAACTGCAATAGAGCAAATATTGCAATAAAGTGAGTCACGCAAATGTTCTGGTTTCCCAGTGAATATAAAAGTTAGGCTTATACTATACTGTAGTCTATTAAGTGTGTAATAGTATTGTGTCTAAAAACAACGTACATATCTTAATTTAAAAAATACTTTATTGCTAAAAAAATGCTAACTATTATCTGAGCCTTCAGTGAGTTGTTATCTTTTTTGCTGGTGGAGGGTCTGGCCTCGATGTTAATGGCTGCTGACTGATCAGGGTGGTGGTGGCTGAAGGGTGGGGTGGCTGTGGCAACTTCTTAAAATAAGACAACAATGAAGTTTGACTTTTGTTTAACTTGAACACTTAGAGGCCATTGTAGGGTTATCAACTGGCCGAATTTCAATAGTTAGACCTCAGGGAATGGGAGGACTGAGCACAGGGAGAAAGAAGAGGAATGGCTGGTAGGTGGAGCAGTCAGAACATACACAACATTTATTAAGTTGCCTTCTTATATGGGTGCAGTTCGTGGTTCCCCAAAACAATTACAATAGTAACACCAAAGAGCATTGCTCACAGATCACCATCACAAATGTAATAATAAGGAAAAAAATTGAAATATTGCAAGAATTACCAAAAGGTAATACAGAGACACAATGTGAGCACATGCTGTTAGAAAGATGGCACTGCCAGACTTGCCTGACGTAGGGTTGTCACAAACTTTCAATTTGTTTAAAAAAAAAACAAACCTCAGTATCTGCAAAGTGCAACAAAGTGAAGTGTGATTAAAAAAAGGTCTACCTGTACAAAGCTTTAGACACAGTTTGCTAATAGAGAAGTTTAGATGCCAAAGTTGGAAAGGAATTTAACAATAATACCTTGTATTTATGTCATTCTTTTTAAAAATGTTTTCACCTCCATTTCTTATTTAAACAGCAACCCTATTTAGTAAAGGTCCTCTCATATTGAGGACTAGTGTGGCAACAGCCCATTTCTGGAGGATAAAACTAAACTGTCTCTCAATGGTCTAATTCCCTGTTAGTGGAAGAACTGTCTAATACTTGCTGAGGTAGTATTATTCTCATGTGACAGATCTGAGGTCCAAAGAGATGGAAGTGATCTTTCCCAAGGCCACACAACTAATTGGTGACAGAAGGAGGACTAGAACCCAGGTCTACTCACCTCTAGTCCTAATCTCTTTCACTCTACCCAGAGCCCACTTTTACACAAAAACTTCTGCATATCTAACATGTAAGCCAAGGTGGGATTGTTTTTGGGGACTGTTTTGCCATAATTACAATTAAAACACTGTTTGGTAGCCCTGCCTCTAACCCTAATTCCAACGAAAACTACACCTAAATTTGGCACGCAGTTATCATTTCATATCAGACAAGCTGGCCTTCTTTTAGTGTCACTTTCAACTGAAACTTACTGGATTTCTTCCACCCCCAATGAGCTATGCTTCAGGAAGCCCTTTTATGATGATGGAGAAAAAAAAAAGCTAGAAATGATTAATTCTGAAGTTAACAGTTTATCGAGCCAGTCTGGAGGGAAGACAGTTCACCTTGATCTCATGATACACAGAAAGAAAATCAGGGAGGTGGCATTCATTGAAATATGAGTCTTTCTGTTTGATGCTAGAACTTTTGCACCAGCAATTCAACTTTATGCATTATAGGAGAGAGGTTACAGGGAAAAAAAGTTTTTGAAAAAAATTATGCCAAATGTCAGCTTTGAGGAAAGAAGAAGAAGAGGGAGGAGAAGAAGGAGGAGGAGGAGGAGAAAAGGAGGAAGAGGAGGAAGGAGGAGATGGAGAAGAAGAAGCAGCTAACTCACAGAAAAAATATTAATCAAGGCTCACAAAAAGTTAAAAGCAACTTGGGATTCAAGTCACCTGCCTTTTAACAATCTTGAACACAAGAACATGTAAATTGCTGTGCTGGATTGGCCCTATGAACTGACAGGGGCAAAAAAGCACATGCTACAGAGGGCACAACTGGTCCAAATCAAAGGTTATAGAAATTCCTTGATGCTCCCTTAGTCCACTTAAAGTGGTTCCACCTACTCAGTGTCACTCCCCTTCCTTGATGTCACTCACCTTTCTTTTTCTTTCTTTCTCTTTCCCTTTCCTTTCTTTTTCTTTCCTTTCTTTTTCTTTTTCTTTCTCCTTTCTTTCCTTCCTTCCTTCCTTCCTTCCTTCCCTCATTTTCAATTAGAGACAGTGTTTTTCTGCTGCATGAGCAGTGTGTTCATCTTTGGCCCCTCTTCCCCCTTAATATACATTATTGAACCAATTTTGAAGTCATGTGTCATGGGTCATGATTGTTTCTCCATTAGTGTCGAAGAATTTGGGGACATTCCAGTGACTGTATGTGTTGCATGAATTTTTGCTTTCTACAAAGAAAAATGAGGAAATTGGTGCTGTGTTTTTTCTAGATTTAGAACTATTTTTTAATTTCTGTACTTGGATTTATAAGTAAGATTCTGTATGATTTTCAGCAAGCTACCAAACCACCTGCTTAACTAACAGTTTAGTCACCAATAACAGTATTTTAATAATGTTTTAAGACTGCGGTAAAATTGAATTACCTATAAACTATTGAGATTCTCTGATGAAAGATATGTTACATTACAACAAGACTCAAGAGATCCCCATTCTCTTCCTCCTCCTCCTCCTCCTCCTCCTCCTCATTCATTCATTTTTTAAATGGGCCAATTGACATTTACAGAAAATACTTATTAAACTTATGACTGAGGATTTAATCATTCTCTTATAATTTTTCATGACTAGGACCTTCCAGCCCTATTTCAGAATGAAAATCTCTACTTAAGTATTTGATATCAGAAGCCTATGTTTGAATTTTGATTTTGCCATCAGGAGCAAGTTTGCTAGTTTTCTGCTTCACTAGAGTTTATCCTGGGAAGCTAGGTTGCTCAGTGGATAGAGTGCTGGGCCTGGAGTCGGGAGGATGTGAGTTCAATTCTAGCATCAAGACATCTACTAGTTGTGTGACTAGTTGGATAAATCACTTAATCTCAGTGTGGCTTAGAAGCGTTGGTTAGAGCACTGGGCATTGAGTCAGGAAGACCTGAGTTCAAATCCATCCTCAAACACTTACTAGCTGTGTAACAGTGGATAAATTACTTCATCTCTGTTTGCCTTAATCCACTGGAAAAGTAAATGCCAAACCATTCCAGTATCTTTGCTAATAAAACCTCACAGACAGCATTGGAGTACTGTGGTCCATGAGGTCACAAAAAGTTGGATATGACTGAACAACAGAGTTTATACACTAAAACTTTCAGTTTCTAATGAATGTTAACACATAGTTTATTGTAGTCAAACACAAAGCCAACTTAGAATGAATTACCTTGATGCAGTATAGTTTTTAATATTTTTCAGAATCTATTATGTAAAATTATCTAATATAGAGAGATGCTTTTCTAAATGAACAACGTACCCCTAAAATAACTAGCTGAGACTTGAAGGTAGGATCAGGGCCCCAACAATATAAGAATTTATAGAAAGCCCATTATTGTACAAGCTTTTGTTTTTCACACAAAAGCATGAGGGGAGATACCCAGAATGGCAACTAGACCCCTTCTGGGCTACTAATCAGAAAGACCCCAGTAACACCAGAGAAGGCTGGAAGCGGGGGGAGCAATTAGGAAGCTAATGAAGTCTATTTTAACCTAGGAATGAAACAATAAAGAGCAAAAGTAATGGAATTGTGAGTAGAACAAAGTGTATAAATATAAGGTGTTGCAGAGACTGATGTGAAATGACTTAGAAATGGATGGGATGTGGAGAATGAGAGAGGAAGCAGAGGAAAGGGTGATTAAAGTTATGAACTTGGGTCACAGGAAGGATTGGAAATATCTCATCAGAAACAGGCAAGTTTGGAAAGGGGATAGGATTCAGGGAGGTGGAAATGTGGGGGGGAATAATGAGTTTCATTTTGTACATGTTGGGTATGAGATACCTAAGTGAA
Source organism: Trichosurus vulpecula (assembly GCF_011100635.1). NCBI lineage: Eukaryota > Metazoa > Chordata > Mammalia > Diprotodontia > Phalangeridae > Trichosurus > Trichosurus vulpecula. Next base: position 244,030,548 of record NC_050578.1, read on the forward strand.
CTTCAAGCCGGCAGTTGTTGGTATGGGACCAGAGCTTAGGGGAGAGGTTAGGACTAACCAAGAGAGAAGTACCAAGATTGAGGGAAAGAGTATTCCAGAGGTGAGAGTGGTCTATGGTGTCAAAAGCTGCAGAGAGGTCAAGAAGGATCAAGACTGAGAAATGACAATTTAGCAATTAAGAGATTGTTGATAACCTTAGGGAACAGTTTCAATCAAGTGGTGAGACTGAAAAGTGGGTAGGAGGTGAGAGTGTGGATACAAGTGTAGAATGGCATTTTCCCACCTATAAAAAAGGAGAGGAGATAAAGGATGGTAGGATCAAATGAAAGGTGGTTTTTTAAGGTTCCAGACTTGGAAGTATTTGTAGGTAGTTAGGGAGCCAGGAGATAAAGAAATATGAAGATGGGGAAGGGGAGGAAGACCGAGGGGGCAGTCCAAAAGGAAATGGAAATGAGACGAACACAAGCAGAAAGGGTTGGTATTGGCCAAAAGTTCCTCCTCGTTACCAAAGATTAGAGCAAAGAAAGAAAGAGATAATAGAGTAGAACAGTGGTATCAAACTCAAATAGAAATGGAGGCCACTAATCTGTACCTAGGGGGCAATTAGGTAGCGTGGTTGATAAGAGTGCTGGACCTGGAATCAGGAACACTCATCTTCATGAGTTCAAATCTGGAATTAGACACTGAGTTGCTGTGTGACCCTGGACAAGTCACTTAACCCTGCCTGCCTCAGTTTCCTCATCTGCAAAACGGCCTAGAGAAGGAAATGCTAACAAGAAAAACCGAAGTGGGGTCATGAAGGGTCAGATGTGACTGAACGACCACCACTGAAATCTGTGCATAAAGGATCCTTGCAAATAGTAATGCTGACTTAAGTTTTAAAATGTAGTATTAACTGTTTTATTGCATTTTTATATTGTTAAATATTTCCCAATTACATTTTAATATGGTTTGGATAGCACTTGGGAACATTGTGGGACCCCTTTGAGGGCAGCATGCTTGACACATCTGGTGTAAAGGTATAGAAGTAAGGGCTCAAGATAGATGGCTTTTATAGTCTCAGTAAAGTAGGTTGCAACATCCATAGCTGAAGGAGAAGTTTGAGAAGAGGAAAGGTTTAGAGAAGCTGAAGAATGTCCATAAGGCAACTGTCTAAAGGTAACAACATCTGATATTTTACTTTTTATTTTGTAGCACTGGAATGGTCCATCCAAGTGCTTGGGGAAAATGCAAGAAGAAAAAAAAAACAAGACCAACCACAACACCAAAATATGGTCACTGGTGGAGCACGAGCTCTAGCAGACTCTAGTAAGATAGAATGGAAGGCTTCAAGTATAAAATTTAAGACGATCATCTGAAGATTTGTTTTGTTTAGTCCCAGAGGGCCACACTAGGAATAGAGGATGGAAATTGCATAAATAGATTTAGGCTTGATGTAAGGAAAATTTTTCCCAATAATTAGTTATTCCAAAGCAGTGTGGACCGATTTGGAGGAGAGTGGGTTTGAGGACCAAAATCTGTATGGCTTCTTGCCAGAGATGTTGATCAGAGCATACTTATTCTCCTGCAGATTAGACCAGGTGGCCCCTCTGGCCCTTTTCACCTCAGATCAGCTAAGGTTGGAGAGGGTTTTCACCCTGTTAGGCACAAGGTGATTGGAGAATGACTACCAAGTCGGAGGTTTTGATCCTCTACTGCTGTAAAGAGGATACCCACACCAATGAAATCTCAGATCTCTGTAGACATCCTTATATACTCTTCTCCAAAGTCTTTTGTATGAGTCACCAACCTCGAATACACACATGTGAAATGAAAAGTCAAAGCTAAAAGGCAAATGTTTTATTTTTATAAAATGTTTTTGTGTGTTCACATATTCTGAGTCTTTTCAAGGCTAAGGCTAAGACAGGGACTTATGTGAGATAAGATTTCTTAATGCTTTTGTTTCATGGACCCCTTTTCAGAATATTTTTTAAATTATTGAAGGAAATGCTAAATTTCAATTGGAGGTTACTTAAAGCAAGGATTTAAGTTTTTTTTTTTTCTTTACCCAACTTCATGGATGTTCTGAAATTCATCCACAGACCCCTTGGGAACCCGAGGACCCCAGGTTAAGAACGCTTGTCTGCATTCTGGAGTCATTTCTTGGATTGGGTTAGCATGTTGCAGGAACATGTAGCAAACGGACTTCAGTTTGAGCTCTGAGTCCACTATTCACTAGCAAGTTATTTTACCACTTTGGGTCCATTTTCTCATCCGTCAGTCTGCCAGTCAACCAACATTTACTAAGCACCTACTACGTGCCAGGTGCAGCGTTAAATGCAGGGGATGCACAGAGACAAAAGCCGGTCCGTGCACTCGAGGAGCTCCCGATCCAACATGGGGCAGGGGAGGACCACAAGCAAAGAAACCTGCCCCACGAGCTGCGGCGGATAAATGGGAAATGGTCGGGGAAAGGTGCAGAAACGGCGTTTTAGCCGAGGCTCAAAAGAAGCGGGACAGCAGGAGGCGGAGGGTCCAGGCGGGCTGGGGCCGGGCCGGCGCCGCACCGCGGGAGGCGGGTCTGTCCCCGGTTCTGGGCCTCCCGATGTTCTCCTGGGACAAGGGTAAGGAGAGCGCGGCTCCAAAGCGCTTGGCACGCGCCAGGCACGACGTTAAGCGCTTTGCAGAGTATCTCACGTGAACCTCACCACGCCCCTGGGACGGAAGTTACGGTCCCCACTTTACAGCTGCGGACACTGAGGCAGGCAGAGGGGAAGTGGCTAGCTCAGGGTCACACAGCGGGTTAGCTGCCTCTTCAACCTCTGACACCCTTTCCAATTCCGGACGGATAAGAGTCCACAGAGACTCAGCGCCACGCTAGGCAGTCAGGCAGCTTCCGCCCGGACCCCACCTCGCGCCTGCGCACTGTATTGCTGGGGGGGGGGGAGGGGGGAGAGCGTTCCAGCCCTCGTTCTCGCCCGGGCGGACTGACGGATCGCCGGAGGGGTCATTGCAGGGGCCGCAGAGGCGGGTCTGCGCATGGACCAAAACGAGACGAGCCAGGCCGGAAGCCGTTTCCGGGACTCCGGAGGTGAAGGCGGAACGGGAGTAGCTTTCGGCCTCCCTAGGATAGCTATGAGGGATGCTGTGAGGAGAAGCTGGGCGGGGCAGCGGCCGCCTGCGGCCCTGAGGGGTCCAGCCCCGACAGGGCGGGACCAGGCCGCTAAGCCCGCGCGGAAGAGAGGCCACCTCCCGGGCCCGCAGCCCCGCCTCCTCCCCCTCCCATGACCCCCTCCGCGGTGCCCCGGAAGGGCTTGTGCGCCGGCAGAGCCGGACGCAGGCCTCTCTTCCGGTCGGCGTGGTGCAGCGAGTGGAGGCCGCGGCGGCGCTGGGAGCCTTCGTCATGAGCGTCCCGGCTTTCATCGACATCACCGAGGAGGACCAGGTCGGCTCCGGGGGACGCGCGGGGCGCGGGAGATTCGGGGCGGGCGGAGGCGGAGGGGGCCAGTGAGCCGCTAGGCTGGAATCGGCCAGGCTGGGCCGGGCGGAGCCTGAGGCCTGGGGCTGGTGGGGGACGCGGGACGGGGACTGGAGAGTGGGAAGGGGGGGCGGTGCTGTGGGGCTGGATGAGGACCCGAGCCCTCGGACGCGGACCGGCAGCGGGCGCCGAGGAGCCCGGGGCGCGGGGGTCTCTCCCCGGGCGAGCCCTGGTTTTCGTCCGCGCGAGAAGAGCGGAGCCCACGCGGGATTGGCGACGGAGAACTCGGCCTCCGGTCCTGCCTCTGCCACTTCCTCGCGGTGTGACCGTGGGCGGGTCACGCCCCCTCTCTGGGCCTCCTGTTTCCTCATCTGTAAAATGGGAAAGTTGGACTAGAGATGGTGTCTGACCTCCCTCCTAGCCAGGAAGCCTGTGACCCTGCGGAGCTCTGGAGCCAGAGGCGTCGTGGGGCCCTCAGAGGGTCGCCCCAGTGGGAGGGTCCGAGAGGAGAACTTGGGGGGGGGGGCTCTGTGTGTGTGTCTGCTCACAAAGCACCAGGTGTGACACCGACATGTGGACCAGGGCCCTTGTACGAGCGGCTCCTAGGCTCGGACAGGTCTATGCCATTCATTAAGCACCTTCCTGCCCTCAAGGAGCCTACAGTCTAACAGGAGGGATGGCCCAAAACCACTGTAACGAGCAGAGGGAAGGCACCAGGATTGAGAGGGGGTTTTACTTAGGACGGTGAGAGAATCCCGGGCGGAAATGAGGAAGGAGAGCATTTCAGACATGGGGGACATGACCGGAGTTCAGAGGTGGAGTGTCTCGTTGCTGGAACAGTCAGGAGGCCCATGTGGCGAAGTTGAAGAGTAGGTGGCAGGGCACAAGACTGGAAAGGGGGAGTGGGGAGCCCTAGGTTATGAAGGACCTTGAACAGAGAATTTTATATTTTAATGTTGGAGGTTCGAGTAGGGGAGTGACATAGTCAAATTTGTGCTTTAAGAAAATCACTTTGGCAGCTGGAGGATGGATTGGAGTGGGGAGAAGCTTGAGACAGGTAGATCCACCAGCAGGCTGTGAAGTGACAGGAAGAGACAAAGGTTCAGACCAGGGTGGTGAGGTGTCAGAGAAGAAAACAACAAGCCTCGGCAGCAGCTTGGATGGAGGGGGCAGTGAGAGGTAGGGAGAAGTAAAGTTTGACACCTAGGAGGTTGTGAGCCTGAGCAATTGGGAGGATGGTGATACCCCCCACAGTAGTAGGAAAATTTGGAAGGGTGAGGGTTTGGGGGGAAGATGAGTTCAGTTTTAAACATGTTGAATTTAGTTGACCATTAGTTGGATGTTAGACCCCAGGGTGTCCTTGGGCAAGTAGCTAAATATCTCTGAGCCTTAGCCTTCTTCATCTGTAAAATGAAGAATTGAACTTGACACAATCATTGTTAAGGTCCTCTCCAACTCTACATCAAAAATCCTATCTGGAAACCCTTAGCTGAGCAAATCAGCAATTTCTCTGTAACTGACAATTAGAATACAGCTGTTTGGCAATAACAAGAGTTAAGTGACTTGCCCAGGATGATAAAAAGAATATGCAAGAGGAAAAACTCCACTCCAAAGCTAGCCATCTGTCTGCTGTTCCACTGGCTCAGGATGCCCAAAGTCTTAGTGCAGTTTTAAGCTTTATTATATATAGGTATATAATGCACACTTTTGGAATTGCACTGGTCCATATTGTTGGCTTACGCTATTTCATGGTAGTCACACCTTGTACTTTTTATTATGTTAATTTATGAGATGTTCTCCTGGGGCTGGGGCAGTTGTTTGATCTGTGTGAAACTTGTATTTTTATGGCTCGCCTTTCTTTAGTGTTTTCCCTGTGACTTGAAAGGTTTAATTTGTTGAGGCTGGGGATGCAAAGACAAAAATAAAACTGCCCCTGCCCTCAAAGGAAGACATGCTGTCATGGTCGAGATCCTGTATACTAATGCATGTGCAGAATATATAAAAAAGGAAGTAGTGCTTGGAGGTGGGGGAGATAGTAGAAGCTGAGGCATCCCTGAGCCTTAAAGCTAGATTCTTAGGTATGAGTGTGAGGAAAGAATGTATTAGAGATATGGGGGCAACCTGTGCAGCAGGAAGGAGGTGGGAAGTGGGGTTTTCTGTTTGAAGAACCGTTTTATGATTATCCTGTCCTTGTAAAGAATTATCAGGTGGTAAAATGCATATTTAAGATAAAATGACACTCTTTAACTGTGAATAGTTTCGTTTCAATCTTGTTGAAATTCTTTTTGGTAATGCAGCATTACTGGCTTTGTAGTTGGCCTCTGAAAAATCCCTTGCCTAGACTGAAAACAAAAAGAAATGATGAAGTTGAAGTTTTAAAGCTTATTTTTTTTTCTTCAACAAGAACTTAGAATTTTAAGTAAGTGTATTAGGAAGCTAGGGATTAACAGAGAAGGCTTGTATCCAAGGTAAAATGAAATACCATTTGTGCTTCCTTCAAACTCTAGAATTCTATGATTCTAACCTCTTTAGCCCTGAAGGTGACAGTGGATTAAATTGGCAGGAGAGAATGAAAAAGTGTGGGCCACTGAGTTGGAAGAAAAGGAAAAAGGTATATATAGTAGGGGTGATAGGATGGAAACTAATTAGCCTGATGTTTACTAGAGGATGAAGATGGAAGAAGATTGTAAAGGTAGGAAGGTACCAGGTTATGAAAGCCTCTAAAAGCTAAACAGAGGGTTTTATATTTATTCCTGGAGGTAATGGGGATCCACCAGAATTTATTGAGTGGAGGTGGGGAGACCTGCACTTTAGGAAGATCCTCTGACAGCTGAAAGAAGAATGGACTGAATAGGGAGAGGCTTTGTCAAGAAGGCCATCCAATAGGCTGTTGCACAGTAGTCCAGGCATGAGGTGATGAGGGCCTACACCAGGGTGGCTGTAGTGTCACAGCATAGAAGCATAAAGAAGACATAGACAAGCTGTGGCAATGGAATGGATGGATATGTAAGGGGAGAGAGAGTGAGGAGACAAGGATGACAGCTAGCTTCTAAGCCTGAGTGACTGGGAGGGGTTGTGGTACTTTTGACTGAATAAGAAAGGAAGAGAGGAGGGCTTAGGGGAAAGAGGAGTTCAGTTTTGGACAGGTTGAGCTTAAGATGTCTTTGGAACATCCAGTTTGAGATGTCAAATGTCATTTGAAGTTGTGAAACTGAAGGTTAGCAGACAGGTCAGGGTTGGATGAGTAGATCTGAGAATCATAGGCATAGAGATGATAATTAAATCCATGGGAGCTGATGAGATCACCAAGTGAAATAATAAAGAGGGAGAAGAAAAGAGAAACCTGGACAGAGCCCTGTGGGGACACCCACCATTAATAGCCATTGTAACCTTAATGGAGATCCAGCAAAGGAAACTGAGGGGTGAGACAGGAGAAACAGGACAGAGTGATGTCATGGAGACCTAGAGAGAAGAGGTCGATCCAACAGTGACAGAGACTGTAGGGAGATCAAGGATGCATATTGAGAGAGGGTCATTAAATTTAGCAGTGAAAAATGATGAAGTCAGAAGCCAAATTGAAGAGTTAAGAGAATAAGAGGAAAGGAAGTTGGTTTGTAAAAGGTCGGAGAGATACAGAATAAGAGCTAGGAGGGACAGATAAGTCAAGTGAGATTTTTGAGGATGAGGAAGTTGGGTGTGTTTGTAGGTAGTAGGGAAGCAACTAGTAGACAGATTAAAGATCTGAAAGTTTGGATAATAGAGGGGATAAGCTGTCAGAGAAGAATAATGGAATAAGGTCATAAAGAGGTTTGCCCTGAAAAGCAGAAGTACCCCCTCTTAATGAGGGAGTAGGTCACCTTTAAGGTCCCCTTTTTCTCTGAATCCGCAGTCTGGTAATCATCTTTTAGTATCATGGTATAATTTCTAAATCAGGTCATGATTTTCACATCTCTAAAATAGGTAGTAGATTAATCAAATCTGGAGTTGTATCTTGTTGCTTTAAACTCCTCGATTCATCCAAATTTAGCAGTTGGGGCCAGTGAAGATGATAGGTGAAAACTACATGTTCATGGAATAAATACTAGAGATGATTCACATGTGGACAAAAAGTGAGTATCTTCTGATTTGTTGGGACTGTATTCTAGTATATATCTCACACAAGTCAGTCTTCTACCTTCACAAAATCACAGAGTGAAAGAAACTTTGGAGGCATTCCAATCCAAACAACATTTAAGGGCACACTATGGACAAAGTACTAGAGATACAGAGACAAAATAAAAATCAGTCCCTGCCTTCAGTGAACTTGTATTCTATTTGGATGAAAACAATACGTGAACAGAAAAGTATGTATGTATGATAATTTGGGCTGTTAAGTCCAACCTATACCTACCTAAGACCTCTGGGGCACTCCCTGCCTTCTGAAGCAGCCCATTTCTGTGTTGGATAGCCAGTTGAGTTTTTCCTTACATTAAGCTTGAACTTGCACTTTTGCTGCTTCTATCTGTTGCTCTTATTTTCGTCTCCTGAGGCAAGTAAAATCTTAGCATTAGGCACCATGGCTTAGTGTGATTAGTGGAAAGCAGACCAACACTTTACTGGCTCCCTTTCCCAGATGCCCCATTCCTGCTATTCCACCTAATAATAATCCCCTCAAACACACAACCCCTCCTGCCCCTATCCTTCATTTTCGAAGAGGACCAGTGACATCACAGGGTGATGTCTTGACTAATGGCCTGAATTGGATTTAAGTGAAGCAGAGTTGCACCAAGTCATCAGCCTCACTCTCTCAGAGTCATCCAAGTCCAGTAGCAGGCCCAAAGTTAAGAAGACTGAGGATGGCTCAGGATGGCAAGGATGACCCTTGGCCGTCTTCAATGCCTGACCAAGCTCTAAGCACTCCACAGTGCATGGCCATTGGAACAAATTGTTCTCATCTGGCCATTCTTCTGGGAAAGTCAGGGTAGACACCACTCTTAGTCAGGGATGGGTTTGAGGCCTGTCAGTTACCCTCAACCTGGTTTAGCTCCTCTGCTAAGACAGTTTACCGGGATCTGGCTGCTGCACATACTACAGCTTCTTAGAACCAAAGATGGATGAACTGCCCTGAAAAGGGCTCAGCAAACCCTCACAGCAGAGGTGCTAGCTCTCCCTGTCCACCCTATACACCCCAGGCCCAGTAAAAGCTTGTTGATAACTTCATATCCCATTTATAATAATATGTTTTATATTACGATATAATTTCCTTTGGCACCAATGCCCCTTGGGTGGTGATTACAAATATTTGTGGCACTAGTTAATTGACCACCTGGCCATTGCATGCTTGGGTTGAGGGGAACAGGACAACAACATTATATTTCCATTCATAGTTAAGTGTTCTGGTGTGGTTGCAGTCAAGGTCCAAAAAGCTAATTGTGCAGGAAGATAGACATCTTGGTATATGGAGTAGTCATAATGATAGCCTAGAGTTAGAACTAGAAGTGAGACCTTAAAGGACCAAGGACCCCCCTTCCCCCCATCCAACCCTATCAGTTTAACCAGTTTAATGTCGGTGTTTGATTGGGTTGGCCAGACTTTCTAAGGGCTTTTTTTCATCTCTAGGCCTCCAAACAATGTTTTGCTCAGATAGCTCACTACTGGTCCATTTACTACTAGGGACTCTGTATTTACCTGTTGTTCCTCATCTCACTCCTAAAAACAAATCTGTCCATCTGCCTAAAGTAGTTCTTACAGTTGGGTTCATAGGAATCCAGCTAAACAAGGGTAGCAGCAGTCCCACATCTTCCTCTGATTGCCTTTGCTTTACACTCTATCTGTTTCTTAGGTACATGCCTATTTGCATGTTGTTATGTCCTTAAGTGCCTTTCTTTGTATGCCCAGCACTTAGCACAGTGCATGGTGTATAGTGAGTTCTTAATACATGCTGGTTCACAAGTATTGCCTATGCTGGACAATGGGAAATACATAGAGATAGATGCTTAAATATATAATTTTTGTAGCCTGATTACCTTTTGGTCCCACCCTGATTTCATTTTTTTAAAAGATCAAGACTCATATTTTATTTTTACGTTTATACTTACATATCCCTTGATGTTTCTTTGTTATTCCCCTGTCCTAGAAAAAGGAAGAGAAATGCAGAAATACCTTGCACCATAAGATTTAGATACATGAAGGATCAGGGAGATACCAGAAAGGCCAGAAGATAGAAGCGCTCAGCTCTGTTCTGCCGAAGACATTCCCAGTTAGGTGATTCTCTTGCCTGTGACAAAAATTCAGCAGCTTCAGCAAACTGAACTTCTGCCTTCTGCTCCCTCCCTCCTTAGCTATTATAGTTCCTATAGTCTAACTATGTACTTAGTGAGCCTTTTCTGAGAATCAAGCCAAGTTGAAAGGAAAATAGGCCAAATTTAGTGAAGAAATGTTCTTACAAGACTTTATATATAATGTTAATGTGAGGTACAGCATTTGTGTTGTTTTATGAGTACAATAAAGCCTAATTCAGAAATTGTGATAATTGTGCACACATATATTAAGTGCCACAGTGCACAGCCCTGTCCTAGGGGCTGGGAACAAAAGGACAAAAATATAGGGCTACCCTCAAGGAGCCTGCACCATACCAGGGATATGACATATACATGGATAAGTATAATACAGGATAATTTTAGAAGGGAATAGACAATAGCAGCTAGGAAGGAATCAAGGAAGGCTTCAGGGTGGTTGCATCTTCCTGAGCTGAGCCTTCAGAAGAGAAGAGGATATCTGTAAGAGGGGAATGAGACAGTGAGTGAGAGCAGGAAAAATGGGGTTTGTATGCCACGTTCAAGGAGCAGCTTGGTATCCAGTTTGGCTGGAACATAGAGTTTATAAAGGCAAGTTGAATGATTTGAAATATGAAATACTAGAAATACTAGAAAAGTAAATAAGAACCTGAATTGTGGAGGCCTTTAAATGCTAGGCTGAGCAGTCTGTCTGGGAGATACTGAACGATTCGGTGGTTATGCCTCAGGCAGGTTCTTTTGGCAGCTGTGTGGAGGATGGGTCAGAGAGGTGAGAGACTGAAAGCAGGGAGACCCATTAAGTGGCATGAGGACCTGAACAAGGATGGGTGCAGAGAATACGGAGAGAACTGAAAGTGTTGAGGTAGAATAGACAAGGACAGTTTAAAAATGGTGGAGGAGAGTCAAGGATGGCGGAGATTACCGAGATGAGTAGAATTTTGTGATTCACTCAAAGGAAGTAGGGAGGTTTAGGTGCAGTGGAGTTCTGTTTGTTTTGGACATGTTAAGTTCCAGGTACCTGGGGAGCAGCCAGGAGGATAATTGCAATAAAGGTTGATGTTGCTTTGCCCATTTAACAGTGAAAACTAAGTTTTTTGTTTTTAAGCTGCCAAATAAAGTGTGGCATTCAGATAACAAAAGTGTCCATTAGAGAGGAGGGCTGTCTAGAATCATAGAAACTTGAAGCTGGAAGGACCCAAGCTGTCTGCTAGTCTGATGCTTACCTGAAGCATGAATCCTTCAAAACATCCACCAACCATAAAAGGTTGTTAATTTGAAGATCTAAATTTCTGTCCAAAGGGGGAAAGAATTTCAATTCAACTTCATCCTTTAAAAAAATTTATAGTCTAGGCAAACAAAATGCTTTTTCCTGCTTATTTGTAAGTGCCTTTAGGATACAACAGCATTATATTTAACACTGTTATTTTCTGTATTACAGAAGTCATAAACTCTTAAGGAAGATGAGGCATTTTTAAAATATCCTTAGATTGTAACTTTTTGAAAAGTTTGTGTATATTATGTGTAAATGTGTATATGTGTATACTTTGTATCTCCATTGGTTCCAAATATGTAATGCCAGTCTTCTCTAAATGGACTTATGCTTTAATTTTTAATATATACCAGTTAGCATAATAGGGATTTTTTAAAAATTATGTTATTAAGTATCAAGTATTAAGCTCTGATTTGTGCTAGTTCTAAGTTCCAGGAAAACAAATAAAATGAATGAAATAATCCCTACTAACAGGGAACGTTTTAATGGGAGAAACGTGTGTGTGTGTTTGTTTGTGTGTGTATATCCAGAATAAGCACAAGGTAGTTTGATAGGCAGGACACTAGCAATTGAAGGACCAAAAGTAAAAGAGCAGATTTTGTGGAAAGCTGTCAAGCCTATCTAGAGACTTTCTTGCCTTGTCTCAGCACGTTGGTTCAACAGTTTTAGTTGATTAGCAAATGATTGTGTTAGAAGGCGGAGAGAGCTCAGAGGACTCCAGGACAACAGTTGGATGGGTAATAAGAAGAAATAGGCATTTAAGGTTAGATTGGGGTGGGGGAAGGGATATTTGGAGAATGGGGGCAGTGATTAAAGAGTGACCTAAGTGGGTTTTTCTTGGTAGAAAGGGTCATTCTAGCTCTAGATTTGAATTGCTTCTTTCCTCTAAGGCTAACCGTTCATTATTCCTAGTGCACTATTCACCTGAGATGAGCTAACACTCAAGTATAGGTTTATCCATTTATTTTATGCAAAAGAGCCATATATTCCTAAAGAGTCTAATGCAGCCTTTGATGTCCCAGGGAGTTGTATGTACATAGTAGGGGCTCAATAAATATTTATTGATAGAAGGAAAGAATAATTACTTGTAAAAGCAATTACAAGATTCACTACTATGATACTTTTCCAATCAGCATTGGTACTCTTTATACTGCTTTTTTTAAAAAATCCCTTGACTTTTTACCAAGTCAAACTGATTGCTCTTCACCCTTTTTGGAGTGAATTTTGCTGTATCATGAAAGTGCCTAGGTGAGAAGAGAAATTCTCAAAGACTTCCTTGGGGAGGGGAGCAATGTATATCTTAAAGCAAAGATTCTTAACTTTCTTTTTGGTCATAGACCTCTTCTCAGAATAATGCTTTTAAAGGCAAAAATATTTGAGATTAAAATTAAACTAATTATATTAAAATAGGTATCAAACTATTAAAAAAATTTGACAGGTTCCAGGTTAAGAGCCCCCACCTTAAAATATCTGGATGCGTGGGACATGCAGAATACTTTAGGAGAACCTGTTATAGCTTTGAATACTTTAAGGGTCATCATGAAGTCCTTTAGAGTTCTAAATAGTTTTCTCTCTTTGTATCTGATTGTGGTTATATTTCTGTTTAGAGATGGGGCGGGGGGAGAGCAATAGTGTTCTCATTCCAAAGGAAAACTACTTGGGGATGCAGAATTCTGAAATGGATTTAGGGGTTTTTTTGGTTTCAGAGTTTTTTTTCTCAGCCAATAACTATAGACTCTTCTGGTTTTTTTTTTCCCAAACAGGTTTGTGTACGTGTGTGTGTGTGTGTGTGTGTTTGTACAGATCCATGGGCAGGTACATAGATATGTGTGTGTATATAAAAATATAAATCCTGTATACAATTTCTTCGGGTTGATAGGCTGCAGAACTTCGAGCTTACCTGAAATCTAAAGGAGCTGAAATCTCAGAAGAGAACTCTGAAGGCGGACTCCATGTAGATTTAGCTCAGATCATTGAAGCATGCGATGTTTGTCTAAAAGAAGATGATAAAGGTTTGTCCATGATGTTCTTTTTTCTTTGTAGAAAATTCACAGGTACTATTTCATTGAGCGTGTTATTATCGCTCATAGGAAACTTACTATTTACTTTTCTAGTAATGGCTGTTGTAAAATTTCTGTCCTACAGGTCTCTTGACCTGTATTGCAGTTAAGGCATGATGGCCAGATTCTTCCAAAATGTCCCTGAGCCCATCAGATGTAATGCTAGGCCAGCCTCCTGTGAACTGGCCTGGCTCAGCCTTGACTTTCTTTGACCTCTGATGTGAATACCTCTAGCCACCCTCCAGCTCAACCTCCCAGATTCTACACTATTCCTTGTCAAGGAAGCTGCAGTTCTTGACTCAGTCCTGCCCCTTAAGTTACATTATTTTACCAAACATTATATTAACCTAAAGAGTTAGACCAGGGCTGCCTGTATTTATTACAGACTCATTTCTATTAGGCTAGGTAAATTCTCAGAGGAGAGGCAGTGTGCCATAGTAGAGAGGGCAAGCCCTGGATCTAGAAGACCTAAATTAAATTTCATATATATACTAGCTACAGAACCATATGCAAGCTACTTTTAAGTGCCTGAGGCAGTTCTCTAAGACTGGATTACAGAGACATTGCCTACCTCAATTGGTGAAGATAATCTACACTGAGGAAAGTGGCATCCACACAACAACAGAAAAACCACAAACCCTTACTATTAGACAGTCTTGAAGTGATTTTGAACAAAAGAAGGCCAAAGGATGTTTTACCTTTCTCCTTGAAGACATCTATATTAGAAGAACAGATAATGTATTTTCAGGTTCTTTAGAAGTAAGTTGTAGTAAACTGAACATTACATATATTGACCAAGTTTTGTTTACTGTTATAAAACAGGAAAATTGTAAAAAGTGGAAAAAGTTTAAAGCAGCTCACCACAACCTGATATTATATTAGGCATATGCTTATAACACTCAAAAATGGAAGTGGCCCATTCATAATTGAATTCTCAATTATATTTCAGCTTAACATTGCTTGTTATTTGTTGGCTTTTCCTTTTGTAATAAAAACTTGTGGAAATATTTAAACTGTCTTCTCTACTTTGGAATTAAATTAATATAGTCTTAAAACCTGAGGAATTATACAAACCTAACCGTTTATGTATATAGCTAATAATACAGTTATCAGATATTTATATATGAATATATAAATGTATATATTACATATATTACATACATATTATATATATATATCTCCATCCTTGAATGTTGTAATTTTTAAAAATTAGCATAATTTGAAGCAATGAAGGACTTCATTTTTGATGGCAGTATGGTAAAGAAAAAGAATCTCTTCGCTCGCAGCAGAGGGTTGCAAGGAAGCAGATGAGACCTTTTTACAGATGGAACCCTATGTAAAGGTCTTTACTCCACCAAAACACTCGTTATGTGTAAACATTCTTTTAGCAAAAGCATTAGCATTACTGAATCCCAATTGATCCCGCCGCTGATGTTTGCACAGATGTCGAGAGTGTGATGAACAGCGTCGTGTCCCTCCTCTTGATCCTGGAGCCTGACAAACAAGAAGCTTTGATTGAAAGCCTGTGTGAAAAGCTGGTTAAATTTCGGGAAGGTGAACGTCCATCCCTGAGGCTGCAATTGTAAGCAAAAATTTAGAGGAGGCTGGGATTTGAGGAAATATTTTCACACTAGAATGATATTTGGAAATATCCATATTTAATAGACATAAATGATTAACACCGTACATATAGGAAAGCATACAAGTTAATCTTAAGTAGCAGTAGTTGTTCTTAACCTTTTCTTTTTGACTAGATTGAGCAATCTTTTCCATGGAATGGATAAGAATACCCCTGTAAGATATACAGTCTACTGCAGTCTTATTAAAGTAGCAGCATCTTGTGGTGCCATCCAGTACATTCCAACTGAATTGGATCAAGTAAGTTATTTCACGGAATACACCCCCTGCCAGTTGTAAAAAGAAAAAGGTCCAAAGTTCTAAATGATACTTCTTTTAAACTGTGGAATTGTATTAGCCTGCAAGTTCAGCTTTGAACTCTTCTCCCTCCTGTAGGTTCGGAAATGGATTTCTGACTGGAACCTCAACACTGAAAAAAAGCATACTCTTTTGAGGCTACTTTATGAAGCCCTTGTGGACTGCAAGAAGAGGTACTCAGAGCTAATGAAGGAATTTAGAATTGTCCAGGGATTAGAGGCGGGCGAGGGTCCTTTTATAGACAGGTATATTGGATAACATTTAAGGAGGGCGAGTAGTTTGACTCCACTTTCGGAATCACCAAATTGCCATAAATCTTTCTGTGCCTTTTACCCCACTGAGTTTGAACATAGTTTTTCACCGCATCTGTTCAGATTGGTATCTTAAGAGCTTCTTCGTTTAATTCTAAGTTAAACAATTCGATTTAGAAAGATGACTGTAAAGTTAATAGTGGAATCTTTTTGCAATCTTTAAACTTAAAAAAAGTAAAACTCTTGCTTTTGTTCTGAAAATGGTACAAATGTTAATCCTCAAGCTTCATAGCTTTATGCCAAGTTTATTATTTAATGGTGCTTTGATGTCTTCGTGCGTGGTAGTGCTATCTCTGTTGTTTAATGGCAAAGGGGGTCTATCAATCAAAGTTAACACAATCAAAGTCTCTTGTGTAAACAGTACCTTTGAGACAAAACTTTGTGGTAGACAGTGCTAAATGAGAACCTATTTAGCTTTTCCCAAAAGATTATTTGGGGATTCTAAGGCTAGTCTTGAACCTAGCAGACTTCTCACACACAAAGTGTTCATTTTTTTTTTTTTTTTTTTTTTAGAGTACCACTAACTTAATAGTACACCTAGAAATGACAGGTTTGGTGCAATTCAATGGGATTAATATGTATAGTGTTTTCACTAGTGAAGGGTAGCCCTTCATTTTCAAATTGAAAAACCTGAGATTGGGATATCATATCAACTTCTGACTGGTCAGAAATCTTATCATCCACAGCAGTTTGTTAAATGACTTCATTTATTTTAGAAGACTGGTCTTTCAGGGTAATTTCAGCATACACTTTTGCCATGGTTCTCATGGCTGAGAGATCAAGCAAGAACAGCAGTGTTCTGCCTCCCTTCCCCCTGACTCCTGACTGGTGGATTAATTTGTATTCTTTATTAAATATTACTTGAGTTAATATCATGTAAATCTTTTTTGCAGACAACCTATTATACGGGATCTGTAGGAAATTTTGGAATTTTGTTTATCTTAAGAATTAGAAAAAATCAGAAAGTTTTTCAGAGCAGTTACCCCTCTTTGGCAGAAAAGAAAACAAGTAGTGACCTTGCACTTATGACCTGGTTCATTGTCCTGGGTCAGTGGGCACCATCTACAACAGGCTGGGAAGTCCATAGCAGCATTCCTGGCTTAATGCTTTTAAGATGTCAGTAGAGGCAGTATAGAGAAGGTAATAAAAAAAAAATCCCAGGCATTTATAAATGAAATCCTTTGCTTTAGAGCCATATTTTGTTGGCTTCAGATTTTCACAATTTAAAGTTCCCCAGATTTTTAGAACCATTTGTGGATAAGACTCTTGAGATTGAAATTGTTTTAAAATTGTCAAATATTCTTTTAAGTTCATCATAAGATACAGATTATGTCTGTCCTTTCCCAAGTAGCAAGGTTCAGCAAGCACCTTAAATAGTATTTTAGATGAAGGTGAGAAGGTAAGCATCTTCTCCAGTGTTCTCTCCTCTCACCCCCACCCCCAGTCACACCCTGCCCTTTATTAATGTTCTCATTGTCAGACAATGGGTCTGCCCTTGACTAGATGCTGTCATTTTGTAGTCCAGGGTTGCTCCTGAACAGGTTCATTCTCAATTTTCTTTTATGTCATGATATAAAATTAGTAAGTGTTGACTTCAGTGTTGCTATCAAAGCTGCTAGCCCAGAATTTTCCTACCTGCACTTGCCAATTCAGCCAGGGCACACCATCCACATTATGTCATGGTGGTGATTAGAGAATTACCCCCCCTTGTGCTTGACAACTGAAACTGATCGTGGAAGAAGGAAAGGGACTTAGACTTTTTTGGACCATGAAGAAGCCATGGATGAGCTAATTGGCTGCCTTAGTCTTGAGTTCTGGAGTCAGCTCATTTGCCAAGAAATAGGAAAGGAGAGAGTTAAGAGTCAGGAGACATGAGTTACAGTCCCAATTCTGCCACTGAGTGGTGTGAACAAGTTACCTTTTTTCTTTATCTGTACAATGATGGTTTAGACATGATCACAAAGATTCCTTCCAGCTCTCCGTAGACTTGGGTGAAAACTAGGCCAGGCTGATTATTAAGCTACTTAAAAATTGAACCAGAGAAAGAATGTTTAATGACAAATATCTCCCTCTCCCCTCAAAACCTAAAAGTGGATTTTATCTCCTAAATAGTAAATTTTGAACTTTATTGTTCCTCATAAAGTAACATTTCAGAAGACTGGGTGAGCATCCCCTTATAGTAAGATTTGTAACTGTATTTGTTGAAAGTACAAATGAAGTTATGCCTCTTGGAAAATCACCTTGAGTTTCACAGATTTATCATTTGATAAAATGAGGTATAATGGAACTGATACATTAGGGAAATCTTTAATATTAGGTTAAGAGGTCTGGCAAAACAGAACACCAGTTTTTGTGGTGATGCCCCAAGGCATCTAGTTGTAGATAAAGTAAAAACAGTGGGAGATGGCAACTGACATTTACACTTTTAAGGTCTACAAAACTCTTGACAGTTATCCCTTCCACATTGTGGGGGGTTCTGGGTGTGGCACCCCAGTGGTCTAAAATCTGCAAAAAAAATTGTTGGCTCTCCCTTCGTACCTGAGAAAAGGAGTCCGAGTTTTTAATTTTTCTTTTGTGGAGTGTTTACGTGCCTTATTGTAAAATTTGGGTTGATATCATACAATACTATACATATATTTTATGTATTTCTGCGTTTCTAAACTTTTTCTGTGTCATCTGCTGGCCTTCACATGTTGTCTGTGGCTTCCGTAAAACTCCCTCAAAATTCCCAGTTTATTTCTTATGCCAACCTGCAACATATTGAAACCTCAGTGGGGTCATCAAGGCTTGATGAGGAAGAGATAACTGTTCAGGGATTCTCATTTGGTCTTCAACAATGAACCCCTCAAAGAAGGTGCCATTATTATCATATTTTGAAATGAATAAAGTGAAGCTTAGAAAGATTAATGACTTGTCCAAGGCAGCATAGCCCAGCACACTTGTCCAATATACCAGCAGTCTACACTTAATGTTTCATTTTGTAAAATGGGTATCATACTTAGGACGTCATTCTTATTTGAGATGGAGGGTGACACCTAGCATTTTTTTTGCTACATTTACATTTTCTCTTAATCAGTGTACAAATTCTCACTATAAATTGGAAAGAAAAAGATCTCTGGCAAACCTTACTTTGGGTTTTGGTTTTTTTTTTAAGAATAGCATTTACATTTTTGAAATAAGTGGTACAACTCCTACTTATTTTTCCCTGATTGAATCCAGATGTGTATATGAAAAGTAGTCTAGTAAATAACAAAATGTTGTTCCTTCTAGCTAGGAAAAGCTTTCTCTGACTGGTGCTTGATCAGTTAAAGAAAATGAAGTGAAGAGTGAAGATAAACATTTTGTAAAAATCCCAATTTAGTTTAGCTAATTTGCCCTTTTTTGCTGGTTAAAATTGATCACCCATGTCATTTTGAGGATAATTTCATTTTAACTCTGTCTTTAAATGAAATTATAGAAATATTTGGTTGATAGTTGTAATGACTTTCCAGAGTTCCTAAAATAAAATGTTTTTTTTTTTTCCCTTAGTGACACTGCTTCAAAAGTTATGGTGGAATTGTTAGGAAGTTACACAGAGGACAATGCTTCTCAGGCTCGGGTGGATGCCCACAGGTAATTGTTAGATTGCTTCGGAAGAGTCCCTCAAAACCTTTTTGTAAGACAGTTGTACTCGTTTAGTAACACTGGTACCTTCTTGTGCTAGATTTGTGACTATAGCTAAAACTCATTTGACTGCATTACTCAGAGAGTTTAGCATAATTAAATTTATAAACAGAAATTAGAGAGGTGTTAGAACACCAGAGATTGCATGAAAGAACCACATGAGATTTGAGAACTATGATGTACCAGTAGTATGGGATTAAAACCTCCTCCAGTCCCAGATGAAGAACTAGAAGGCTCCCAGCTAATCGGAGCTCTTTAAAATAGTGTGGAGCCATCAAATTGATGAGTTTTCTAAGACCTTCCTAATGAGTATGGTTTGTGAAGGTCAGGAAAATCTGGTGCCTCGCCGACACTCTAAAGTTCACAGTAAGCGTTGGCAGCCAGTATTTTCAAAATAAGTCATAATTTATGTGACTAGAAAGGGAGAGGCCCCGAACTGGGTAATGCTTCTGCTGAGACATAGCTGAGTTCTTTAATTGGGCATCTGGGCCTAATGAACTCAGTTTATTGCCTTTACATTTGAACTCCTTGCTTGGTATCTTCCATGGTTTTATAAGTTTGGCTTTTGCGCATTTGCTGTGCCACAGCATTTTGATACTATAAAAGAAGTAGGTTATGCTCTGCCAAAAGCTGTGAAAATAACAAGTGGACTCTCAAAAGATTCTTATCTTTAAAAATAAGATGCTTTGTTTTCATCCTAGGTGTATTGTAAGAGCATTGAAAGATCCAAACGCCTTCCTTTTTGACCACCTTCTTACTTTAAAACCAGTCAAGTTTTTGGAAGGGGAGCTTATTCATGATGTAAGTAGTTTATCTCTTTAACATAAAAATGTTCTGTTCATAAAGTTTGCATTGCCAACAACACCTGACTTTGTTCTTTATCAGTGAACATTAAATCTAAATGTGAACAAGAGGGTGTGGGTAGAAGAGAGAGAAACCACATATGGTCTGCTTCTGATATAAGTTAGCTTTTGCCACACAACCTGTCACCACCCTAGCTGTCCAGTCTCTAGTATTAAGCAATCTATATATTCAGACTGCTTCTTGGGGGCAGCTAGGTGCTCGGTGAATAGAGCTCTGGGCATGGAGTCAGAAAGCCCTGAGTTCAAATGCAGCCTCAGACCACTTACTAGCTATAAAATAGGAAATAGTTTTCTGTTTATACACTGCTGGGTAAGTCACTTAACTTCTTTTTGCCTTAATAAATGGAGAAGGAAATGTTAAACCACTCCAATATCTTTACTGAGAAAACCCCTTGGACAGTATTGGCATGCTGTGATAGTCCATGGGGTCACTAGTCAGACAGGACTAAGCAACAACAATAACAATATATTCAAGAAACTCACCTTATTATAATATGAACATAAAGCATAATTGGGAAGAGAAATCTTTTGGAATTCATTAAACCAAATTTTCTAAGGGCAAGTTTTAATGAATTTCAAATTGTTTCTTGTTTCTGTATTATCTGTGCTGTTGCCCACATTAACTTGGATAATTTCGAATTTACTATGAATTATTGCTTTCTCCTAATTAAATGATATCTCAAAGTAAATTAGAGGAATGTGTTCAAAGATCCTTGTGCTACTTTTTGTTACTAGAAGTAATGAAAATTAGTTTGAAAAATTTTTAAATGTCATGGCTCGCTTCTATTTTTACAGTGCTTTACCATATCATAGGTTTGTTTTCCTCCATTTATCTAGCTTTTAACCATTTTCGTGAGTGCTAAATTGGCATCGTATGTTAAGTTTTACCAGAATAATAAAGACTTCATTGATTCTCTTGGTAAGTGTTGAGGTTTTTTTTTGTTTTTTGTTATTAGAAATGGGATAGAGGGGTACATGGTCATTTTACTTCTGTTTGTCATCTGGGGTCTCTTGGGGGGGGGCTGATCTTGGTAATAAGGGAAAAAAGATGCATTTGCCCTTGGTGTAGGGTGGGAAACAGAAAAGATGAGTCTGTGAACATAATGGAAACAGCATCACTATAGGAACTGGGGACCTGGGCTTTGGCCCCATCTCTCTGCTCCTTGGGACCTTTCCGAGCCTCAGGCTTCTTAACTATAAAACGACACGTTAAACTGATGATCTTTAAGATTTCTTCCAGTTCTTAAATACCACCTGTGAATATGGGAATATCAGTCAAGAAAATGTTAACAAGGGGTTTGGAAATACAAAGGAACCTGGTCCAACCAAGTGTAGATTTAGTGTCTGGGGAGGAATACTAAGGAGTAGTAAGGAATAGTAAGAAGGTGAACAGCATTATCCAAGTATGTTACTAAGAATGAAAGAATTTAAAGTATTCCTTTTATTTAAAAAAACATGTTGAGAGTCTATTTAGATTAAAAGATTAAATATTTAGGGAGAATGAAACAAATCTACCCATTTGAAACCCCGAGAAAATTACTTAGTTGCCAGTATTTTTTTTTTTAACTTTCCCCAAGGGGCACTGTTTAGGGTTGAGTTTGACATGCATTTAAGAAGATTAAAACTCAGATACTGAACTTTAATGATATTATATTACTTTTTTCTTGAAATTCAAAGTGGTTATATAGATAAATGAGGCACCCTGGGGGGAGGGGAACAGGTGCAGAGCCAGCCTTAAGAGTTAGGATGACTCTGGGCAGATCACTGACCTTGGTGCTCTAGACCAGAGGCATCAATTAGAAGGATCCTTTCCAGTGAGGAGATACTTAGAAAACAGTATCTGTGGTTTTGTTTATTTTTGTGGGGTTAAACATTTCCCAATTATATTAGGACCTGGTTCATGCCTTGGGCCTGACATGGAGAGTGTGTTGGCTGCCTCTGCTCTAGGCAGCTGCTCTTAGTGAGGGCTAGAACTTGCAGGCAAGATGCTAATCTGACTTTGTTGAGGGAGTGTCTTCTACCGCTAAACTTGATCTGTATTAGGCACATAAAGCCACTTATCTTTAGGTAGAAGATAAGCTGACTTCTTGACAATAGGAAAAAGACATTAGACTAACAGATTTTTCAAATGGCAATAGAGACACTCATTATAAAAACAGACTTAAGTGTAGTGGTTTTCTTCAACATTATAGACATTCCTGTTGTGGGTAATTTGTTGAATAGTTCTTTCTCCCTTGATCATATCTATATAATTGTTATAAGACAAGGAAAAAATAATTTTCTCACATATTTCAGTCAGTCAGCAAACTTTTAGAAGACATCTGCCATATGCAAGGCCCTGTGTTACATAGTTCTTGTGTGTTTAGTGCTGTGAATTTTGGTGAAGCAGTGAGGTGTCATGTAGTGAGCTGTCTAAGGAGATGTGATTAAGACCTGCCTCTGTCACAAACTGACTGTGTGACCCTGGACAAGTCACTGATCTCAGTGTCGAGAGTCTTTTCACCCAGGAGTTCCCTCCAAAGCACAGGTTCAGTCCCTATCCCTCAGTATTACTTAGTGTTCTTGATTTATTAACTTCAGAAAATACACAGCAGACCAAACCAATATAGATTGTGCTAAACCCGTTCTAATCTATTTCTTATTTGGAGAAATTAAATTTGGCCTGAGTCTCGTAGGCTTAAGACTGGAACAGACCTCAGAGATAATCTTGTGTACCCCTTCATTTTACAGGTGAGAAACGGGGGGGTCTAGAGCAGTCAAGGGATTTTTTGACTGTGAAGTAACTGTTGTCTTCACTTTTGACTTTAAAGAAAACAAGTTTCTTTTCTATAGACAATCTAGTCTATTAGGGCTTTAATTTCCTCCCAAGGCATATTTTTGAACCATTTATTCAAAATTCATGTGCCAAATAAATACTTTAGACTTAGTCATTAAATAAAAAACACCCAGAACAGCTTAGTGCTGAAATTGGTTCCATAGGTTAACTGCTAGTTTAGGGTTCAGGCTTTTACTGCTTTATCTGGTCTAGAAATCCATATAGGTCAAAGGCAAGATTTTAGGATTATTGTTTTCCCCATCCATAAACATATACTTTTAGAAAAAGCCTAGCCTGTTTTAGGTCTGGATGAGGGCTGCACAGTTAAGATTTTGGAATCTTCCCCATATCACACTGTTATACTCTGTACGTTTGCTAGTTTATATTCTAAATTTGAATACGTAGGAATCATGGAAGGGGTTGGTTGGTTGGTTTGTTTTTGGGGGGGAGGTGTCTTTCTAAACTTCTCCTGCTTACTGATTAAGTAGCAAAACATAAGGCTGAAGGTACAGTCAGATAAACTAGAGGCAAATGTGTTTCTCTATGTAATGCTTTGCCAGGTGCATTAGACCTAGAAAACCACATTCTGCCCCAGTTAATTTGTTTCATGGCATGAAGCTCTGTGATGGAATGTTAATGTCAGCAACCTCTTTATTTACACACTGTGGAAAAAAGGAGTAGTAATTAACACTTTGACACTCCCCCATTGATGTGTAATTGACTGTTTCAAAGGAGCACTGGTTCATAAGCTATTGCATGCATTAAAATTGCGTTCTCTATATTGCAGCTTTGTAGGACAGGGGTCAGTGACAATGCAGAAATTGTTCAATGATGCAAATTTTTTTATTACTGCATTAAGGTTTTGACATATTAGTAATGAATAAATGTTTCCATAAAATTAGATTTTTTTTATAACTTTGAAATTGAAATATGACACTGAACACACTGTGACTTCATCTTTGAAAATAGTGTCATTTTCCAAAACAAAGCACAGTGCAGGGCATTGGGCCTTTTACACTTAACAGCATTGGCTTAACAGTTGGTGATTTTGAGGATAGCTCTAAAGGCTAAAGGTTTGGTCTTTTGTCTCAAAAGAGAAAACTGTCAGAATTATCAGCTGCTTCTAGGAGAAAAAGAACTTTGTTCTCTTAGGATTTGTTAGTGTGTGGTGATTATATATATTAAAATGCAGCAATTACATTTTATTTCAATGATATTTTTAAATGTGTATCACCTGTGTTGTAAAAAATTTTTTTTTGTTTGTCATGGTCACATTCCCATTTTATTAAGAAGCTGTTTAGGTAAAATGCCTAGTGTGTAAATAGAATGAATAGTATAGGGACAGTTTGTGTTAGATAAGAAAACAGAATAATTAAGCTATAATTGGGGGGGAAGGATAAAAACATTTCACAGTTTTTTCTTAAAATGTAATGAAATCTTCCAGTGAGTGTGCTATTTGTTGGAATTGAACCTCTCAAATCAATTTTTTATTAATGTCAAGCATATCTTTGGGGATATGTGTTTAATTATAAAAGACTATAAATGTGAGTTAAGGTTTAACACCAATTTTTTTTAAAGGAATAGCTCTTTTATTAAATACCTGCATTAAAGATTGTAGCTGTAGGCCTTTGAGAATGACTAAAAACTTCAGTAGGTTGAAGAAGCTGTCTTGTTGGATAGCTTTTGTAGATTCTTACAGGTGGCATCAGTTAGAATTTGTTGTTTTATTAACACTGACAACTTGGGCCAACAGTAGCATAATCTTGTGTCAACTGAATCGCCCTAACATGTACACATTTAATCTGATGTTACTCAGTTGCTACCTTCTTGCTTCAGAAAGTTAATCAGCATCTCATTTGCATTTGTTAATTAGGGTTAATGTGCACTAATTGATTTTTTGGTGCTTGTAGATTTCCATTAAGCCCAGTTAGCAATAGTTGCTGGTGTACCTCATTCATTTGAGTTATGATGATCATGGTTTTGTTGAATCTGTGCCAGATAGGGAGCCTGCATCATAATTACAGCTAATTAACACAAGATTGTGCCCTGTATTAATGTGCTTCCCTGATCTTCCATTAATGTAGGAATGTTATAAATTTCAAACTTAAATATTTTCAGAGTGCTAATAGCTAAATTAACAAGTTGCTTAGAAGAAATACTTTTTTTATTTATATCTTTTTAAAGGCAGTTTGAACAAACTGGACTCCATAAATGTTGAAGCTATTAAGACTATTTTAAGAAATGACCAAAGAGAAAAGAGGCTGGCAAAAGAATCTTAATTTTTTGGAAACTTGTCTGTGTATTGATTCATACAAGCAGTTACACTAACTGACTTTGTAACTCAGCATTACTATTAGTGGCAAAACTACTGATACGCGGTCATCTCTCATCTCTGGCTTTGAACAAGGTTGTCCCCTATTTGGCCCTTAATACCCAGTGGATACTTCTTTACTGTTTGTAGCTGTCAGTATTTAAATGTTAGGGCCTGATGTGACATTCAACAAGTCACTTTCTTGAGCTTCACTTTCTTCATCTGTAAGATGAGACCATTTGACTGGAGCACCGATCTTTGTAATCCAAGTACTACTATACATGAATGCAAGATACAGCTTATTAATTGGCCAATAAATGAACAGGTTGAACAAGTTTATTTGTATATATTTCAGCTTTTGGTAGTGTTAATTGGAAGGAAAGTGGCACTAATTATTATGTTTTGTTCTCTATATAAATTCTTGCTCTCAGTGTCTAACTATTCAAGAAGCATATAAATGGACATTTTGCCCAGCTAACAACTAGTTAGTTGATAGTGATACAAATATTTTACTTTACATTTGCTAGGTAGGGAAAATTATTAAAATTTGAAGTTAGAAATGGGATTAGTATAAAAGCTAATAAGTAATGATTGGAAGAGAGTTCTGGGTATCAATAGGACTATCTTATTAGATCTAACTACTACAGGAAATGATATTTTAATTCATTACCTAAAAAGGAAGTAATTCACTTTCTTTTAGCATTATGTGACTGGCTCTGCTAATATCACTGCAAGAAAAAGTATCTCTAGAAAAAGTTGTTTTACATGAAATTTGTTCTTAATATAGGGTCATTAAGTTAAAGGTTACCTCATAAAGGTTTTGATAGCAAAAATAACTGCAAAGTGATTTGCCCACGTAAAACACCAATATTTATTGAATGATTTTCTTTTCAAGTTATTTTAGCATAATTAGTGCCTAATGACAAATGTTCTCCTTTATAACAATGATTTCTACCAGAGGTTAGACTTAGTTATAAGTGTTGGGTTTTTTTTAGTTAAAATTTGATACTCATTGGGCTTCTTCAAAATTCTTTTATCTTTCAGGCTTGTTGCATGAACAGAATATGGCAAAAATGAGGCTCCTTACTTTTATGGGAATGGCAGTAGAGAATAAAGAAATCTCTTTTGACACAATGCAGCAAGAACTTCAGATTGGAGCCGATGATGTGGAAGCATTTGTTATTGATGGTAAGGGCCATTAGATCTTTTTCTAAGAGTTAATTGTCTTCTGTATTTGGAATACCTAAGCATGTGAGATTTGGCTCTTCAGATGTACTTGGGAAACCCTCATTAGCTCTGTTAATACTGTAGACCCTTGGTATGACATTGTTTTGTATGAATTCAGATATACCATTCATTAAATCATACTGCCCTAAAACAATAAAAATCTGATGGATATGCAGTTAGCCTGTACGTACATAGGTTTTATTCCTTAAGCCCCCAGAAGTAGTATGTTAAGCAATTCAGCTGCATTAAGACCATTAAGTAATGTTCAGCTATGAGTAGTTTTTGTTTTTTACATATATGCCTATATGTGTATGAATTTCCAAAGACAAATTTAGCAAACAAAAATTGATTCATAAAGCAAAAGTTTATAAACATGTAGGTTGTCTAAATGGCTCTCAGTGACCTGAGTCTAATAATTTATAGAGAATATTTAGTCATTTTTTTTCTTACCGTCATTAAGGCAGGATATATTTGTAAAAGGGAGCAGTTCATAAAAATTATACAGGATATTGCATTAACAGATTCGCATATCCACTATAGGGTGCATGTATGACCTTCATTCTTAACTACCTCATGTTACTTTGAGTGTCATTAGCTTGGAATATCTTATTTGTTGAAAATATTAGAAACACATTAGAATATTCTGTTAATTCAACATATATAAAGGTTTCTAATGGAGTGCTTATTCAAGTATGTATATCCTCTATGTTTTATAAGTATTCCTTAAAACAAATCATATTAAAAAAAAATTTTTTTTTTTTAGCTGTAAGAACTAAGATGGTCTACTGCAAAATTGACCAAACACAGAAAAAAGTAGTTGTCAGGTAAGACATGTAATTCTTTGCAATTTTTTATAGGACAATTTAATGTATTTTAATTATTTAACTTATTATATTTCTGTTTACTATTTTAACTAGAAGCAAGGCATTGTTCCTATCAGTTGCCTGTAGTTAAATAGTTGCTATTTATCATAATTTTTATTAAAGTTCAGACTGAATGTGATTAGCTTATTTAATGAAAGAGTCCTATTTTCCAGCACATTTCATTTAATGACCCAGCATTGGCAAGAATACTAATGACTTTTGTGTCTGCTTTATATAGTTGTGCAGAGCAGTAGAAGGTCTGGAGTCAATGTGGTGAATACTTCAACTGTATACATTATATATACATGTATATATGTGTGTGCATATATATGTATACACACACATATATATATTCCCATGTATATAATCTCACACAAGTCTAGTCTGATGAGGGTATACATTTGCTTTTTCTTAAATTCAGCTTTTCTTTTAATAAGAAAATACTATTATAGAGTAAAACACTATTTTGCTAACCTTTTATTTCGATTCTTCACTTTGTAGTCATAGCACACATCGGACATTTGGAAAGCAGCAATGGCAGCAACTGTATGACACACTAAACGCCTGGAAACAAAACTTGAACCAAGTGAAAAACAGCCTTCTCAGTCTTTCTGATACCTAAATTTTTACACATGATTTTGTTCTCTTTAGAGACAATTCTAAATCATAGTAAAAACATTCTAAAACAAATTTTGATACCGTCTTGAATTTTATTGTCTCAAATTTCAAGTTAAAAAAAATGCTATACCAGAAATTTTAGGAACAAAAATAATAAATTACATAAAGGAAACCATTTTGTTGATCTCTGTGCTGTAAGTTTTGTTCTTGAAAGGGGCCATTTTGGATATAACTCTTTTGAGGTAAGGGAGCATCAAGACCTGAAAGGGGGAAGGCTTCATGGAGGGAAGAAGAAAGGAATCAAGATTTCTAAATAGTCAGAATTTAATTTTCGAAGGGAAGGTTTTCCAACAGGATGGCCACTCATCATAAGCAAGTGTTTGCAGAAGTGGATGCTTGACTGGAATAAAGTGGCTTCTTTGTATTAACAAAAGTTGTAAAGTGAAGATGTTTTTAAATTGGATAAAATGAATGTTAATTATATCATAACTTATTTAGGTCAAAACACAGCAGTCTAGTTAACCAGTTGCATTGTAAAGAGCATCCACTCACTATTCAACCTTCTTCAACTAGTTATCTAACATCTCTTCAGATTTTCTTTTTTTGGTTTCTTTAGACTTTTCCAAATTCAGAAACTTTTCTATTTCACTAATTTGGTTTTTTATTAAAATGTCTTGGGATTGCCAATCATCCTCTTCTTCACCGAGGGAACAGTCAGTAAAATCATCTGTATCTTTACTCTGGACTGCTTGAAAAGGTCGGGCTAGCGGGTCAGCCTTTAGGAGTTGTGGTTTGTCCTAGAAAAGAACATACCAGCTGTCATTTGGAAGCTAGTCTGTTGTACATCATTCATCATGATTACGTATAGTTAGAAAGAAACAACATCTGGGGGAAGGTGGCTACAGCACAGAAATCTGGCATTACCTTTGCCTACATTGATACATGATCCTTAGAACTATGCCTAACATAGAGATCTTACTACATTTTAAGGAATAGGTAATAGGTCTTCAGAGGAACTCTAAAAAATTCAAGTGGATATTAAAAAGGGAGAAGAGATTTAAATTAAAATAGTCAAGATAAAAATCTTTTGGTCTTCTACTCCCTTCCCTTCCCACAAGAAGTGTCTATTTTTTTCTGATACTTTATCCAAGCCAGGGAAAAATTGAAGGTTAAATACTAGCGGAAGTCAAGAACAACATGAAAACTGCCTTTTCCTTCAAGTTTCCTCTTGCAGAATGAATGCCATTGTTGAAGGAACAGGAAAGCAGCGAGGGAGGTGGAAATTGGCAGATTTCCAAGGTGTGCCACATTGGGTCACATTTCAATATTGTGACTTTTAGTATACATGGAGTTATTTAACTTAAGGGTTCCCTTCCCCCCCAAGTACAGCTATTTAAATAGTTTCTACTTAGTCTTTTTTTTTTTAAAAACCTGTACAATCAGAACTGTAAGGACTTCTCCCCTTGCATAGCTCTCACCTTTTTTGCCCTAGAGGAGGCAGGAGGCTCTCCACCAGCGAGTGCTCTCAGAGTCAGCCTTTAACCTGGCTATTCTCTCCAAACTGTTTCACAGAAGAGTTAAGAGTACATCTCAAAGTGAAATGGATTTACAGCCAGAACCCAAGTCTCATGGCCCTCTCTCTCTGCCATTCTTTAATCCTGAATAAGTCACTTAACATCCTGGGGCCTCTTTGTGTATTCCTCTAGTCAGCGATCTGATCTGTATGATTCAGTACCTGATTCTAAAAGTCTTTTAACTTCCTCGGACTGAAGGGTCACAAGGGCAAGGACAATAGACTTCCAAGTTACAGTACCGAGATTCTAGATTCTCATTGAAACTCAACTACTTCCTACCTCTCTATCTCACTCTTTGGGTCTCAAATTTCTGGTCTGCAAAATAAGGCGTTTTAACCTAGCTGATAATAAAGGCCTGTCAATTCCACAACTTTAAAATGGAGAACCCAGTGTATTGAAAAATGTTACACTAAAAACAAATAAAAAAACCTCCAAATCTAGGTTTCTCCACTTCCCCCATCAATTTAAAAATCTGTTTAGCAGTGAAAGTACTGCAAAAGCTATTTCTTAAGGAACTTTTCTAAGCCTAGGCTATCCAATTGGAAAATAAAATTAAATGGGGTATTAATTTTTATTTTTTTCCAAACTTAATAATAATTTTAGCTTCATGCCCTTTTTCAGCTTTATAATAACATGACATTTACCTAGCACTTTAAGTTTTGCGAGTCTTTCTACCAATAAAAACATGTTATTAAAATAAATTTGAATTATTTGGCAAACCCAGGACCCAGGCTCATCTATCATTTTCTAAATTGTTTCTGTATATAAACTCTGTGCCCTTTCCATTAATGGTATAGATAAATCGTGTGACCATAGATTAGTTTAATTGTCAATAATGACAGAGGTAACAATACTACTTGAATATTAGCACAATTAATACTGTTACTTAGGGCTTAATTAAACTGTCTTGGAGCCCATTGGGATGAGCATGTTGAGTGTGCAAAATGCTGGTCTTTTGTATAAACAGCTTTCACTAAAGTGCCTCTATAACACTTTTCAGAGAAATAAACTTTTTGACTAAAATGTGTGATAAGGCAGCACATAGGAGATGCTGTCTATGAGAAAGAAAACAAACAAGCAATGGAGTTTTCCTGGAGTTTAGAATCAGCTGCTAACGAAGCTATCCCAAGTCTCTTGGCGCTAACATCTGTTCAGTGTCAGAATGGGTTTGTGCAGAGAATACCAGAAGTTTAATGGCTGTGCCCTTTTCCCCCTTGATTCTTTTCTTCATGGCTGCTGCCCCTCTTAATCTCCATTCCATTTCCCTGAATTAGGGTTGGGGGAGCCAGGAAGAGGGAAAAGCATCCTGGTATGGTGGAAGGAACAGTGACTAGAGTTGAGAGGCCAAATTCAGGAAACAAATTTGACCATAGAGGCACATCGCTGAGATTTGATAGGATGAAAGATTGGAAGATGTAATGCTGAGCTATTGCTGATGATAATGTGAAGATCATAGCGAGTGGGAGATACTGCAGAATGAGAAATGTTCTGATTTGTGAGCAGACTGCAAACTCAAGAGCAGTGCTTTTGATTTCAGGGAAAATTGTAGAACAGATCATTAAAGAGACAGTTGGTAAAGTTCTAGTCAAGGAAGCAGTGACTGATTACAAAGAACCAGCATAATTTCATCAAGAACAGACCAAGCCAGGCAATCTCGTTTCCTTTTTCAGCAGTTACTGAACTTAGACTTGGTGGCTGACTTGTCAGGGGTGTCTATCAATATGATTTTCCTAGAATTTGGCTAAGTACTTGCTGAACTCTGCATGTTATTCTTGTGAGAAGTTTGGAGAGATGTTGAGACAATGGTAGTATCAATAGTGTATTCAGAGCTAGTTGAAAGGTTAAACCCAGTAATTACTAATAGTAGCTGATAACAGTTTGGCTTGAGATCTCCAGTGGCATGCCCCAAGTATCTGTACTTACTCCTGAGCAGTTTTAACATTTTTACCAATAACTTGGATAAAATTATAAATGGCATGCTTCTCAAAAATGTAAGTGGGCTAAAAAACTAGAGGTTTTTTAACTAAGACCAGGAGATGGGGCAGGACCCAAAAAGATCTCAGCAGGCTAGAGCACTAGCTTGAATCTCTGAAGACAACATTCAATGAGGATAAACATATAATCTTACACTTGAGTTCAAAAAAATCAGCCTAGCAAGTATAAGGTGACTAAGGCATCAGTTCTTAGTTGACAGACCATTGCGAGTTAGCAGCCCTGTGTCTGGCAGTCAGCAAAGCTACTGGGGTCCTGGGCTGGGGCTTCTGGATAGTCCCACAGTATCCCACCTGGTCAGACCCACATCCGCAGTATTCTATTAGTACATTCTGTTATAATACATAATGTATTCTATTCTGGGTACTATGTTTAGGAAAAATTATCGATATGCTAAAAAGCCTCAGAAGAGAGCAACTGGTAGGATAAACTTAACATCCTATCTTTCTAAAGTTCCTATCATCTTTTTAGCAAGTAGGTGCTTGAAACCTTGTCCAGAATAGCAATCTCCCTCATGAAGTCCTCAGACTTGTAGAGAAAGGAAATTATCAGGGAAGGTTAAGAATGTATCTGGTTTGGAAATAGCCCTACAGATTTCTGGATAATCAGCCTTCCCCATCATTACTCAGTACAGTATTGCGTTTTTCCTCCATTGATCCTGGTCTAAATGTTCTCCACCCAGCTTCCTCCTTGGGTTTCTGTATTTCCTCACAAGTATACCTTAATATAAAAGGACACTCCATTGCCCCTTTTTGTCTGTTGTGGAGACATCTGGGTAGCACAGTGGTTAAGAGCTCTGGACTATGAGTCAGAAAGAACTGGCTTCAAATACCACTTCAGAAACTAACTATGACCTGAGCTAATTAAACTCCCAGGCTCGGTTTCCTTATCTATAAAATGGGGATAACACCTACCTCGCAGGATTATTGCCAGGTTCCAATGAGATAATGTAGTATTTTGCAAACCTTACAGCACTATATAAATGTTCCTACTGCAGTTCCTTTTGAATGATGGATGCCCTTCCATGACCATGTTGCAATTAAGGGTCACACCCCAATAAGTCTCAGTGATAGTAATATGTTGTGATTTTCATGTGGCCAACTGAGACCATAGGTTTTATTTGGTGCCCTCTTGTCTCCTATGAATTACTGGTCCTTTCTGTTGATAGTCTTTTTGTGAATGCCTCCAAATTTCTGTATCAGGGTTTATTGGTATTTGTGGACAGGTTTTAATTTAAAGCCTTATTGATCAGGTTTGCAAGACTTCAGGCAAATCTATTTTTTTTTTATCAGTTTTGGAGTACACCCTCTCCCTGGCTAAGAAACCATAATTACTGTATTTTAAACCATGGTCCAGAAATTCTTATTCTTTTTTTAGATAACTTAAGGTTCCTTTACTCTAAATGAAGTACTTTTTGCTACACCTCAAAGTCTTTCTATATGGATTTAAATCCCAAATAGGATATGAAGACTAATACTGTGCCATGATGATCTCAAAATAACTAATCAACTTATTTGAAAAAAGCAATCAAGACATTCCACCAGCCAATTTAGTCTCTGGCATGGGTAGGGCCTTAGATGCTAGGGGAATTCTTTCCTACTTTCCCAAAGGCAAGGGGGGATTATTGTCTCTTCACCACTTGTGGGGTGAGATAGAAGAGAGGGAGAAAATAAGCATTTACAAAACACCTGCTATGTCCTACGCACTGTGGTAAGGCTTTACAAATATCCCATTTGATCCTCAGAACAACCCTGGATGTAAGTGCTTTATTGATCATCCCCATTTTACAGCTGAAACTAAAGTAAACAGAGGTCAAGTTGAACAAGAGGTGATTGTCGATGTGAGACTGGAGGTCAGGAGAGATTAGGGCTGGATATGTAGATCTGGGAATTATCCATGGAAGGAGAGTGTTGGCAGTGATTACTTCAGGAGACTGAGGCTTGAACCACTGACAGATTTCTGGTTGCCTAAGTATAAAAGAGCTCACAAGGAGCAGGGAGTGTCTCGGGTTCATCCTTCTGAATAGATCCACCACCCTGGCAAACATGGAGATGAGGGAGCTGCACCAAACTAAATCGATGTTATTTCCTTTCGATGTTATTGTTAAATAAACTTTTTTGTTAAATGTAGATGGCTACAAGTGTCTCATCTTGTTCCAATCTTGATCAATGGAATGGCTTGAATCACTGACACAGCCTAAAATAAAAATTTTAGCTGCTTGCTCCTGATCAAGATTATTTGTTGAATAAATGCTCACCTGTTAATAAGTGACCTTTTTACTGGCCTACAGCCATAAGGAAAAGAAGTATGGAGGGCTAGAGCCATGAATTTCCAGCACTGACTTCCCAATCCTCAGAGAAACAAAAAGACAAGTCTATATCATCTTCTCTACTATGGCCCTTGGCATGATTCAATATTTATTAAATGCCCACTACACACTAGGTTCTGGAAATACAAAGATGAAAAATAGCACAGTCCTTACCTTCAAAGGACCTTACACTCTTTGTTAGAAGGAATGACTAGCACACCTACAAATAAATAGTACTTAAAGTCAAATCTGCTATAGTGAGACCTATATCACCAAACTCTGCAAAATTACAGTAAAAACCACAAGGTGAATGGAGAAAAAAAGGGGTTAGAAGCATAACGCTCAAAACTTCATCGTTGACACATTATAAAAACATAGGCACCAAATTAAAACAGCACAGTTTCATACATGTTAAATGGTTATTAAAAATACTTAAATACTACAATAAATAGTGGTGATGCCTGTGGCCTCAGGTGGCCATTCAGCCTACACCCTGGTTCCCGCAGGGCCTGGGCTGGCAAAGTGAAGTCACTTTGGGCCCTCTGCCATGATAAAGAATGGGGGAAGGGAGAGAAGCAAACCAATTTTCCTTAGCCCACAGCTCCCACTGGACCGTCAGACAGATAATAAATATGGTGCTTTACCTCAAAAGGACCTGAAGTTTGCTTGTGAAAGTGGGCATGAGAAGGGTTGCAGCTTGTGATTTACTATGAAGTACAGTCTTCTGTGTTTTCTTGATGTTTGAAGGATGTACATTATCAAACAAAAAAATTCAAATTACGCCTCAATTGTTCCCTCATACATCAATCAGATTGGAACAAATTCACATTTTCAAAACAAGCATTATAGCTTGTACTTGTATAGTACACTATAGATTGTACTTGGATTCATGTTTCCTCCACTACAAGGTACAAGCTGTCTAGATGGGCCTTCTCCATCTTGCACTGTATCTCTCTGTATAGTTTAACAGATTCAGCCCAATGTTTGATACTACACAGGTCTTTTTGAACCCTGACTCTGTCATCCAGGACTTAGTCTTCCTCTTAGCTTTGTGTCATCTGTATATTTGATATGCATATCATCTATGCAGGTCATTGAGGAAACTATTAAATAGCACACAATCATGAGCAGAGATCTCTGGGGTACTCTACTGGGGTCGCAGCAGTCATGGAACCCTTAACTATTCTTTGGATCTGGCTATTCAACCAATCTTGAATCCACCTAACTGTACTATCACCTAGCCCATATCTTTCAACTTTTTCCGCAGGAAAAATGTGAGTCTTTATCAGATGCTTTGCTAAAATCTAGGGCAACAATATCTTTAGAATTCCCCTAACTTACCAGTCCCATAGATCTGCCCAAAATGGAAATTAAATCAGTCTGATATGGCCTGTACTTAATCACTTGTTTAATCACTTGTTTAATTTCCTTAATACATTCTTAAATTTTGCCAGAATCATTGTCAAATTCAATAGCCTATAATTTGTGGACTCCATTTTCTTCTCCTTTTTGAAAATCAATAAAGTATTAACCTTTCTCCAATCTTGACCTTTCCCATTCTCCATGATCTTTCAAAGTAGTGGCATGTTGATGATTATTAAATCTGTTTGTCCTCCAGTCTCCCATCTCCTACTACCAACTGGATTCCTGTAGGTATCTTGAACTCAACATGTCCAAAGCTGAACTCATTATCTTTTCCCCTAAAATTTCCCCCATTCCAAACTTCCCCATTACTGTTGAGGTTACCACCATCTTTCAGTCACCCAGGCTTGTTCATAACCTAGTTGTCATCCTCAACTCCTCACTCTCACCGCCAAGGCCTGTCAACCTCACCTTCCTTACATCTCTCACATATACCCGCCTTCTCTTCCCTGACAATGCCTGACCCTGGTGGAGGACCTCACCACCCCTCACTTGGTCTATTTCAATAGCCTTCCAGTTAGTCAACCAGCCATAAGTCTGTCCTCAGTCAAATCAATCCTCCACTCAGCTGCCAAAGTGATCTTCCCAAAGCACAGATCCAGCCATGTCACCTCACTATGCAACAAACTGAAGTGGTGCCGTATAACCTCCAGGATAAAATAGAAAATCCTCTGCTTGGTATTGAAAGCCCTTCAGAATCTCGCCAGTCTTCTCAGACCTCTCCTGCCCCATACAATGGGATCCAGTGGCACTTTGCTGTTCCTTGAACAAGACACTCCATCTCCTGACTCTGGACTTCTTCCTTGGCTATCCCCCATGCATGCAGTCCTCTCTCACAGTCATCTCTGCCTCCTGACTTCCCTAGCTTCTTTCCAATCCCACCTAAAATCTCATCTTCTACAGGAAGCCGTTTTCAATCCCTCTTAGTTCTAGTGCCTTCCCTTTGTTGATGATTTCCAGTTTTTCATGAATACAGAACTTGTTTGTCCATCACCATTTGCATGTTAGACTTGTGAGTTCCTTGAGAGCACACACCATCTTTTGCTTTTCTTTGTATCCTTGATGCTTAGTGCAGGGCCTGGTACGAAGCAGGGGCTTACTAAGTATCTATTGGCTGTGTGCTTGAGGAAGAGTTCATCTGGGGCAGGTCACTTGAACTCATCGTTTCTGCAGGGCTTTGCCATTTCCAAAATGCTTTCACAAACATTCTTTCATTTGATTCTTATGACAACTCTGTGAAGTACGGGATTTGCAGCCTGATTCCCAACCCAGTGTTCTCTCCATTATGCCCTGCTGCTTCATATGTGTTCAAGCCAAACTTAGAAAAATGCACAGGGAGGTTTATGTTTATTAGCCTCATTTTACAAGTAGAGAAAACATCACAAGTTAAATGACTAAATGAGAATTCAAAGAAATAGCATAATTATGCAAAGAGAATGGAGAAAATGAAAGTGAAAAAACATGCAACATGTAGGAAACAATATAACAGAAAGACATTTCTTTAAGTATCTAAAGCAGGGGTGGGAAACCTGCAGCCTCGAGGCCACATGTGGCCCTCTAGGTCCTTAAGTGCAGCCCTTTGACTGAATCCAAACTTCACAGAACGAATTTTGAGGCCACAGGTTCCCCAACCCTGATCTAAAGCAAAAGAAGGGGACAAAGGAAATTGTCTCTATAACAGATCAGAAAACTTATAGCAAGATAAAGAAAAAGCTGAGGCTTTTTAACATGTATGGTTTTTTTTTAAATTTCATTTATGAAAAAGTTCAGTTCTTTCAGCTTATTTGGAATGAATATCATTTGTGATGGGAATAAATAGAAAATCCAATTTATATATGAATCAAAGAGTATACTACTGTGAAGAGATGGGTATGTTCAAATCAGCAAGTCTAGTGACATCCATCTTAGTGTCCTTAAGAAATTAGTGAATATTAGTATAGAGACACCAACTTTGAGGAATATTTGGAAGGTGAAGAAAAGTACCTGAAGCCTGGAAAACATCAAATGTCAAGTGTATCTTAGTGATACAGGAAAAAGAACATTGGTTCTGGTCCTTAGTCTGTCACTGACTTAATTACTAGAGGGTACCCTCTGTGTATTGTCTCTATAACATAGGCAAATAACAACCACTCTAACAATCTCACAGGGTTGTTTTAAAGATAAAATGGTTGTGAAAATAAGTTGAAAAGAATATGGCATTTTACAAATATAAAGTGTTAAACACTAGTCAAAAACCTTACATCATGTAAAAAGATGGTAGGAAAATCAATTTGCAATCACCAAAAAGAATGTAAGTTATCAGAGGACAATCAAAAGTATTTTAAGCTACCTAGCAAATTATGTCTGCTGGAATTAATCTTATTAACTCACTCACTCATTCAACAACTTTAATTTTTTGTCCTGTAATAGGGACAAAGGGAAAGCATAAATGGTTCAGGATGGCTTTTGAGTTTGTCCCACACATTCATCAACAGAACAGAAAAATCTGGTCTAGGCCATATTATTGTTAAATGATGCACAGCTGTCTAGGATCACAACCAGAGGGTGACTGCTAATGGTTAAATGTTATGAGTTCTTCATTATTTAATAATATGTTTTAAGGTAAGTCCAAAAAACAGAGATGAGACTAGAATGAAGAAATTTAAAATGTGTTCATTAAGTTCGCATGTGACACTAAATTGAGCAAAGGTTACTTTGGAAGGGTGAAATAAAATGAAAATAAGCCTGATAATCTAGAGCAACGTCTGTAAAAATTATAACAAAGTTCGATAGCGTCAAGGAAGGAAGAAAACAAGCATTTATGAAGGTCCAGTTCATGCTAGACATTGTGGTAAGTGCTTTAGAAGTGTCTCATTTGAGCCTCACACCTGCCCTGGGAGGGTGGGTGGCATTATTATCCTCATTTTACAGAAGAGGAAACTGAGGGTGAGAGAGATTAAGTGATTTGCCCAGGGTCACAAAGCCAGTAAATGTCTGAGGTTGATTCAGGCCCTCCTGACTCCTGGCCCAGCACTCTATCCACTCTGCTCCCTGGCTGCCTCCAAGTGAAAGAAAGTTTATATACCATGGAGAACATACATATAAGTAAAGCAGATGGAGAGGGAGAGAGCTGGATATGAACCAGTAAAAGCAGAAATGCCTTATGGATCAAACCTGGACACAAATCACTGTTTACCTACATCAGCCACAAGGCCCCATGGGCCATAGCAGACAAATCACTGGACCTAGGAGCTGGAGGCTTCTTTGTGACTTTCAGCATTGATTCTGCCCAGCCATGTGACTGTGGGCAAATCGCTTGACCTCTCATTTTTCCTCCCTGCATGTAGGGGACATGACCGGGGCAGACAGTCAACTCAACAACACTGAAAGAGGAGTTCTTTGTTCTAGCTTTGAAGGTCTCTGGCTACATGGGGTGTGAACATCACTGGTGACTCTGCACTTGAGACCGATCCACTTTTGTAAGCAATCTTTGCCAATCCTGTTGTTAAAAAAAAATTTGTAGTACCCATAAGTGTCACTTTTTGGACTACAAACAAACCAAAGATTTTTCCTTTTGAAAGTTTTGCCCACTAAGATATTGTAAACTTTATAGATCTAACCAAATGAGCTGTCAGCTATGGTTAGTTACCTCTCCACTGACAAATGGACTCTAGGGAGCCATATAATCTCTTTTTGGATACTTTGGCTCCAGTACATATAGCATAGCAGGGTATGTAAAGTATTTGGCATTTTCACACACAGTACTCCTTGTTCTTATTGGAGTATCTATTTTAAATCAATTTATACATTTACTATATTAAACATATTTTTAAAAGAAAAACTGAGTTCACAAGGAAAACATCTATATTAAAACCATTATTAAAACTAAAAATTATCTGATATGATTATTTTTCCAGAAATAATTCTTATAAAATATCACAAACAAAGAATGAGAAAATACGGCATTATTCCTATATTTTGGCGACTATTTTTCTGGAAGTACACAATGCACCACCACTTCACACTCTCCTTCCAAAAACAGGCTGGATAACATCTGTTTGATTTATAGACTGTGACTTTTTCCTGGTGTTTTCTATCAACCTTAATTGTGAAAAATAGTGCCACATTGCCCTCTTGATATTATTTTGGAGATGGGTTAGGTCTTAAAGCATCCAGATGCATACAGTTCTACACATATCTATGGAATTAGCTCACTAAGGTCTGCTTGGCCATATTTTTAATTGACTCACATGTTCTGTGGGAAAAGGAGAATCATAAAAAGTCTTTGCAATCGCATTCCACTCTTCCCTGGGATCTCTCTTGGGATTTGGCTGGATACTTGAGTTAGTCCAAGTGTCAGCCTCTCTGCTAATGCTGGTAGTATCTGATTGACAAAAAGGAAATGGCAACAATTGCATTTTATTCTCTAGACACTCATTTTAGTGACTGAACTTCTGGTTTATCTCTGATCATATGCTTTAAAAAAAGTAATCAGATTTCTATTTTATTTTTACTATGAATACTTTACTGTTTTCCTATGCTCTGATCTCCTACTATGGCATTTCATTTAGGAAGACAAGCAAAGAAAAAGATATTCAAGACAAGGCCTTTCTAAAACCTGCTGATTACTATCCATTAACAATGTAAAGATGTATAGGCTATCACAAATAATACCAATAAATACAACTGAAATAAAATTAAGGTGATATCTTTTGAAACAATGTAACACATACAAAATGTTGTCTTTTCTTCTATGGATCACTTCATTGCCTACACGAGCAAAGTCTGAAATCAGGGCGTTTTTGTTGTTTTTGAACATTCACTAATTCAAACTAACCAGGGAGAGAGAGGGCAGATAGAATTAGTGGACAGTTGAAACTATAGAACGTGTTTAAAGATATACACTCCTATTAATTTGGAGCACATAGAGCAATTAATAAAGACAGTCCACTAAGGCTGATTGGAAATAATAGTGTTTGAACACACCCCTGGAACCACAGATCCCAGAGTACTGAAACAGACAGTAAACAATCCACTGTCCAGAAAAGGTCCTTGGGCTTTAATGAACAGGTACAAATATTTTAGAATTAGCTGATCAATGTGATACCATTAGGTAAATGCTTCTATAATAGATGAGGGAATTTTGAAAAGTGATTCTCAACAATATTTTAAACATTCTTGCCTCATCTATTTAAATTATGGAGAATTTGGCAGACAAAGGTAAAGTTTGGCCCAGCTCCTGTCCCAGTTTTTATAAATTTGAAATTCATGAAATCCAAACTAATTATTACTACTTAGAAACAATCCTACTCTGGAAAAACAAATATTGATTTTGTTTTGGCAAAATTTCTTTTCAATGGTTGTTTCTACTTTTCCTGTTGAGAAACATAGTACAGGGGGATGGAGGCAAGGTGGCAGCTGGAAAACAGGGACTTGCGTGAGCTCCCCCCGAGGTCCCTCCAAAAACCTATAAAAATGGCTCTGAACAAATTCTAGAACTGAAGAACCCACAAAATAGCAGAGAAAAGCAGGGCTCCAGCCCAGGACAGCCTGGATGGTCGCTGGGTAAGGTCTATTGCACAGAGCTGGGAGGGGAGCAGAGCAGAGCCCAGCAAAGGCTGTGCGGACCAACCAGACCTGGAGCCAGGCGGAACAGGCCCTAGATCCTTGAATCAGTGGGCTGTGGCAGTTACCAGACTTCTCAGCCCACAAACACCAAAGACAACAGAGAAGGTTAGTGGGAAAAGCTGCGGGGGACAGAGTGAAAGGAGTTCAAGGTTCAGCCACCACCCTGGAGGGGAGTGGGGGAGGTGCAGCTACAGAACTACAGCTGCAGTTGCTTCTGGCCCCAGGCCCACCTGGTGGGAGGAATTAAATGGTGGATCAGAGCAGCAGTGCAGAGCCTGCCTAAGATCTGAGTCAAGGTCCAGGTTGGTGGTGCTTGGGGGAGGAGGAACACTGGTATGGCAGAGCTGGCTATATAGAAATAATTCTGAAAACAACAGCACAACCCCTCAAGCTTGGGACAAAGTACTCTCTACTATACACGCAGTCATACCCACCCCAATGAAAAACTCAAGGGTCAAGTAGTTGGCTGGGAACATGGCCAGGCAGTGAAAACGGACTCAGATTCAGACTCAGACTTTGGAATCTTTCTTTGGTGACAAAGAAGACCAAAACGTACAGCCAGAAGAAGTTAACAAAGTCAAAGAGCCTACATCAAAAGCCTCTAAGAAAAACATGAACTGGTCTCAGGCCATAGAAGAGCTCAGAAAGGATCTGGAAAAGCAAGTTAGAGAAGTAGAGGAAAAATTGGGAAGAGAAATGAGAATGATGCAGGAAAACCATGAAAAACAAGTCAATGACTTGCTAAAGGAGACCCAAAAATACTGAAGAAAACAAAACCTTAAAAAATAGACTAACTCAAATGGCAAAAGAGCTCCAAAAAGCCAATGAGGAGAAGAATGCCTTGAAAGGCAGAATTAGCCAAATGGAAAAGGAGGGCCAAAAGACCACTGAAGAAAATACTACCTTAAAAATTAGATTGGAGCAAGTGGAAGCTAGTGACTTTATGAGAAATCAAGATATTATAAAACAGAACCAAAGGAATGAAAAAATGGAAGACAATGTGAAATATCTCATTGGAGAAACATAGTACAGTGGAAAAAGCCTTGTGATGGGGGTCAGGACTCTAGTACCCAGATTCCAATCCAGGCCACTACACTGCCTAGCTCTATGACTTTAGGCAAGTCACTTTATTTCTTTAACCTGTTACCTCATCTGTAAAATAGGAATAAGGATCCTTGTGCTATCTACCTAATAACATGTTGTGAGGAACTGTAAAGTGCTATATAAAGTGCTATATAAATATGAGCTATTATTCTCCACCATGTAGCATGAGATAAGCCACGTAAAAATTCAGCATTTTCAAATGAATGTAACTAATACATTAAAATATATGATAAGTGACCCCCAGAATAACATCATGCTACCCCACAGTCACTTAGCCAATTAACTGTGTAAAATAAAAATTGATTATTAACTTAGTATCTGTTCCATGTAACACTGTCTCACCTAACACTGTGCTTTGCCAAAAACCAATTAGTGACATTAATATATGCATAGCACAGTTCCTGGCACACAGTAGGTGTTTAATCAATGCATGTTAACATGATTTGGCATTAGCTACAATATGATTGAATATAAATTCTATTGAAGAAACTACATAATTTAAATAGAAAAACTATTTTTCTTTTCAATTTTACATAGCTTCCTTTGGAAGTCCATATGCTGTTAATCTGAAAGCACCAGAGAACCATTTTTAGATTCTACACTCCCTTAACTAAATAAATGCATTTTGCTAAAGTGGCACAATTCACTCAGGAGCTAATCCTACTAAACTCTAGCATGAGATTACTAAGAGAAAAATAAACAAGATTTTCCTCATGATTATGATATATTTAAAACTATATCATAATTATCATGAATATTAAAAAACATCCAATGTTCATGACATAATGAACAATGTATTATTTTCATAAGCTATATTTCAAAAGTTATACTTTTAAAAATTTATAACTTATCAAGTTATAATTTTAGCATCATAATATGGATCATAGAATTTGAGAGTTGGAAGGGCTCTAGGTGGACAGCTAGGCCAACCCATACTTGAAAGGGATCCCCACTATCACAGATTCAGCAAGTGATTGTCGAACTTTCCAAGGAGGGGTAACTCCCCACCTCTCGAGGCTGCCCATCCTTCTCCTGAGTAACTGTGATTGGTAGAAGTCTTTCCTGACATCAAGCCTAAATATACATCTTCTCAACTTCCACCCACTGCTGGTTCTGAAGAAACTGAGTGCCAGGTATTGTTCTAAGCAATTGGGACATAAAGAAAGGAAAAAACACAAACGTGGTCCCTCCCCACAAGGAGCTCACAATCTACTGGGACTGACATCAAACAACAATTTTGTAAATACAAGATCTATACAAAGTAAATAGAAGATAACCTCGGAGGGAAGACATTGGGGTGGGGGGAGACATGTAAGGAGAAGGAAAGGACTCCTGTAGAAAGTGAGACTTGAGCTAATTGAAAGGAAGCCAGGAGGTGGCAGTGAAAAGGAAGGGCATTCTAGGCATGGAGTTTGGAGATGGAGTGCTATGTATGATGTAGCAAGTAGACCACTGTAGCTGTATTGGTGTATACATGGAGAGGAGTACACTAGAAGTCTCAAAAGGTAGAAAAGGTTGAGGTTGTTAAGCATTTTAAATAGTCAAAAGTGGATTTTATATGTAAATGACAAGGGGGCAGTCTTGTGGGGAGCCCACAGTAAGGCCCTCATCACCTCTCACCTAGATGATTGCCAACAGTCTTCTGGCTGGTTTGCCTACCTCAAGCCTCCCTTCCTTTCCTCCTCCCACTATTACCCTCCATTCCCCACTCAGCTGCCAAAGTGTTGTCTTCCTAAAATATAGGAATTGACCGGGTAACTTCCACATAACCCTGATGTCCTTTCTTTCTCCAGAGGGCCCTCTTGAAGTTCATAGTATGTCTACTGCTTCCCTATAGAGTCTGGTGTCTCATCTGGACAGGTTAATACACTTCAGAGTTGAGCCAGGCAAATCACTAAGCTGCTGCCAGACTGGACCAAGCACATATCTCGCCACTGGGCTTTTCTCTTAAAGGGCACAGTGAATCTGCTGGTAGACCCAGTTTGCTTGATTCCCTGGGTTTGTCTCAGTTGGGTAGTACTGCGCTCTCTTCAGCTGGAATGTTACAGTGTTCTTTTCATCTAAAAAGCTACTATTTTTTCATATAGGCCAACAATTAATCCTTAGCCTAAGGATGAATAGAAGATGCTTCCCTTTGAGTCCCTCAGAATGCTCAGTGCTGAGAAAAAAACAATTCAGCAAAACTAAACAAAGAAATCTTATATTATGTGCAGTCTTCTAGTTTTCTCCCTCCCTTACCCATACAAAAAAATCAGTGAGATTGTACATAAATTTCAATAAAGGACTTTGGCTATGTTTGTCCTATTTCCATTTATCCCAGGCCTTTTTTAAAAAAGAGCAACTTTATTATAATTTTTATCTTGTTCATTTTTCTTTTTAGAGATAAATTATTTACTAAAATTTTCAAAATGCAATTTTACTTCCCATTGTATACAAGCTGATGGTGTTGGTCCAGGTTTGCTGCTAAAGGAAAAAGATAAGTTTTTATGTAAATATAACTTTCTCTACCTTTACCCTTAATAAAGCTTAAGGAAAAATATTCCAAGTTTCATAAGTTAATTGAAACATGATCTTTC
This sequence comes from Trichosurus vulpecula, assembly GCF_011100635.1. Taxonomy (NCBI): domain Eukaryota; kingdom Metazoa; phylum Chordata; class Mammalia; order Diprotodontia; family Phalangeridae; genus Trichosurus; species Trichosurus vulpecula. The sequence goes on from NC_050578.1 coordinate 244,074,799, forward strand.
TTAAAAAAAAAGCAGACCAGAAGATTTGAAACAAAACCATAATTCTAAGTCAAATAATTTTTCCTCTTACCCATTCTTATTTCCCTCGTGACAGCATCCAGGCCAAGATTTTGACAAAGTGTCTTTGAAGGAATCTTTTTGTTTTCTGATGAAACCACCAGTCTCTCTTTTAGCAACAAAGGCACCTTGGAAGCCAAAGTGTTCATTGTTTGACTTTCAACTTGATTTACTTTTGACCAAGGACGAGGTTCTAAAAAATCTAAGTATACTGGCGTTTTCTCAGTTTCTTTATCTGAAGTTGAAAGATCAAAGGCTGACCTTCCACTTCTGTTTACTAAATCTCCAGATGGCTTTATGTGAACCAAGCATGATTCTTCCAGCTGTCCTTCAATATATTTTCTTTCTGAAACTGCGTTAGTTAATGAGTCTGTTTTCTCTCTTGTACTGTTTAACAATGTATGCTGATGTGCCTTAGCATGACTAACAAGGAAGAGGTCATTTTTTGTGATGAATTTATCCTTAGCTTCACTCATCTGAGTATCATTCACTTGACTCTCTTTGCTGGAAAGACTTGCTGTACCTGCCGTGGTTTTTCTGACAGGAAGCTTTCGAATAGCAGTTTCCACATCTTTGGCCTGTGAAACATCTATATTATAAGTGTTAACTTGAAAAAGACAAACTGTTGCATTTTCATCACCTTCTACCTGCTTAGGACCATCCTGTTTGGGTTGATGGCTCTGTATTTCATTCAGGTTTTTCCAACAAACTATTTCCTTCAGATCTGGGGTGGCTTTTCCTGAGATGGGCATCATATTAAAAGATTTTTTTGGATTCTCACAATACACTTTGCTATCATCATTTGAGGCAGCAAGTGAAATTGGGTTATTAATTGTTATACCACAGGTACTATTTAGGCCCATTTTCCCCAAAGTATCATGTGTTTCTTGAGCATGAGAATGAGTTTGCTTATGTCGTGGACCATCATATTTTCTTTTGTATGATGGAGGTGTTTGATTTGATTTACATTCTTTATAATCTGAGACACAATAACTGGAATCCCTTGAGCTGTCCTTCAGACACTCAATAGAATTATCTTTTGCAATTAGGGAAGGATTCAATTCAGCTTTTTTGAGGCCATTATTTGGGATTTCTTCATTTACAGAGTTTTCTTCAGTGCCAAGACTCATTCTGGATTCTTGTTTTGATATTTCACTCCCAGAGACATCTTCACCACATTGTACATTACTCATATTATGATTGGTATCAGGAAGCTTTTCCTGGACAGACTTCCTGTGACCAGTTTCTGAAGCCTCATCTGCACCATGGAGAATGAACTCTTGAGTTCTGTCTTGAAGAATCCTTTCTGTCTGAACTGATATTTCTGTCACTGAGTAAGGATTATTCAGTGTCTGAACTTCCACACAACCAAAACCTCTTTCTAAGCACATTTTGTCTTTTGTTTGTGTAGCTTCTGCATTTCTCAAGTCAGCAGTGCATACTTGCCAGGTCTGCCCTTGACGCAGTAAATCTTTATCTGGACTGAAAGCTTTGCTTTGGGAAGTTTTAACTAGTTTTTCTTCAGGGAGTTCTTCAGTTTTTCTTTCTTTAGTTGGATGAATTTCTTTTTTCTCATTGTTTTCAAAAAACTGGAGTTCTGCCATGAAGACAACATACAAAAAAGAAGTCAATACCAGAATACTTGTTTTTTTTTAATGTCAAATTTAGTTTTAGATGCTATTTCACTGATCAGTAGAACTCAAATGTAATTATATCAATGTCATCCAAATACAAAATGGTTTTAAATTTACTGACATTATCTATATCGAGGATGGCAGTTTTCTCACCTGCAAAAAGGGACATAATACCTAGAGATAATAAATGCAAAATGTTTTATAAATTTTAAGACAGTATATAAAATTTCAGTGATTACTATAGGACTTCCCTGGGCCTCAGTTTCCCCATATAAAAATATAGGGGTTGGACCAGATAACCTTTTAGGTTCCTTCTATCTCTAATTCTATAATCTATGTAAAAGACACAATTAACATGCTAAAGGAAAAAAAACAGAAACAAACAAGGTAAAGATATTTAATGCTACTCAAACTGACTTATGAGTATAATTACAGAAACAGTTTTGGCTGAGAAAAGTACTCATATGTAATCTTATTTAAAAGAGATAATTAAATTAGTTAATACATAAGATTTTGACTTCTCTAGACTATTAGGTCTTTTCATATGTATAGTACAATTCTAGACATTAATTATTATTAAAAGGCCAATTTGTTTGATGGGTTCTACTCTAATCTCCAGCACTACCCAAGTTTTTCAGACCTAAATTGTCAAATGCTTTCTTGAGATCAGAAATTTACAATTTTTTTTACTAACTTGAATCTTTCAAATGTCAGGAATGGTTTCATCATACAAAACTAGTTGGCTTGCACAAATTGAGTAAAAATATCTAAAATCAAGAGGAATCAATGATAAATCTGCTCATTTTTTCTCAACTAAGCACAGATTAAAATTATGAGTCTTGGATTTACCTTTGAGAAAAACCTCAGTATCTAAAGTTGTGATGGTTTTCTTCATTCCTCTAATTGAACGCCTTTTGGTTTCTACTACTTTCTGCTCTGAGAATATAGGCTAAATGAAATGATCCCATCAACCACAAAACCTGAGTTCTTACTTCAAAATGTTTCTCACACAGATCTCTTGCTTTCTTTTTCTTCTTTTTCTTCTTCTCCTACTACTACTACTACCACCACCATTACTACTACTACTACTACTACTACTACTACTACTACTACTTTCAGATCCTCATTATGTCATACCTATATTTTAAAAGTCTAACAACTAGTTTCCTTGCCTCTGATTTCTCTCTGCCACAATCCATACTGAAAATCACTGCCATATTGGTCTTTACAAGACACTGCTTTCATCAAGTCATTACTACTCAAAAATCTTTAGTGGTTCCTCACCAGCTTCAGAATAAAGTCTGAATTGCTCAGCTTGACCTTCTACAATCTGACCCAAATTGATCTTTATAGCATGACCTTTGGCTACTCCCTTATATAAATCCTTACATAAAGCCCAATTGGCTTATTCATTAAACTCCCAAAACACACTACCTACTTTCCAACCTCCATGCTTCATACTGTTTCCCTCTTTAAAAGGGCCTTTTGTCTTCCTCTCCAACTATTTACATCTCATCCATCCATCAGAGCCCTTCTCATATTCTGCCTTCTGTATGACAATCTTTCCTTGATTAGCTCTGTCTAAAATGAGTGATTCACTCTCTGAACTATAGTACTTAAGCTCTAAACACCTCATTTGGCCTTGTATTGTTGGTTGTCTACCTTGTAACTTTTACTTCAAATATTTTATCTTCCCAACTGGAATGTAAGAGTGTTGAGAGAAAGAACCATAGTGTATATATTTTTGTTATCTCCCAAAAAGTAAAACAATGATCTCAGAATGCAAATATGAAACTATTAGTTCAATAATATTACCTTCCGAATTTCTCTCTTGGCCTTGGTTATTTTTTCCTATTAGTATATATTCAGCATTTGAACAAAAATGCGCAGTATTTACTGCAGTTATTTCTTGCTGAGAATTCCATTTTTGTATGGTTGTGATTTCTATCAACTCGGATTGTTTTTGCTCTGTTGAAATTTCATTTCCTTTTTCCTTTGCTTCTTTACCATTCTAATATAAAATGGAAAAATGGTTTGAAATTTTAAAAGAACTGTAAGAACATATAGTGTATTTATTTAACTATGAGACTAGATTTAACTGAACAAAGTGGGATTTCAAATCAGCAGTTCACATTTGTCTGTCTTCTTTAATCTTTCAAAAGACAAATGATTTTGATGAAAGTTGGTACACTTGCTATGGTCATCAGGATCAGTTTTTTTAATAGGTCTATCAATTATCCTAAAATAAAATGATGATCAATAAAATATTCAAATGGGCAAATTAGGTCTATAGTTCACCTAATTAGTATATTAAAGGCTAGGCATTATATTGTATTGTTTGAATATTAACATCTTAGTAATAATTTTATGATTGCAATTCTCCAAGGATTAAAACAATTGCCCAATTATTTGGTCCTATGTGCTTTTCTACATTTCCTTCTATAGGCAAACAGACATTCATGCTAGAATTACTTACAATCGGCCATTTTCAAGTTCTGAAATCTTCATATATAACAATGATTTGGCAATGATAACTTAAGAAATAAATATTTTAAGGAGCCCAACCAACTTATAAAACAAAATAGGAGTAATCATTTATGTTACCAAATAATTCACAAAAATCACAGTCTCTAAGAACTGGAAGGGACCTCAAATGTCACCTAATCAAACCTGAATTTTGACACAACTCTCCTTCACAACACCCACAAAAGGTCAAAAAGCCGTCATTTTACAACTTCTACCGGGGCAACCTGCTACCCCAAAAGGCGGTATATTCCATGTCTAGATGGCTCGAATTGTTAGGAAGCTTTCCTTTAGGTTCTGAGCTCACACCTCCCTCTAAGCAACTGTCATCCACAACTCTCAGTTCTCCCCTCTGAGGCCCACCAAAGGAAACCTAATTCCTCTTCAATATAACAGGTTTTCAAACCCTCAAAGACAATCATTCCCCGGTCCTGGAGTCTTCTTTAGGTTGAGCAATTTTTTAATTGATATGAAGATATAGCATGGTTTTAAGAGACTTCATCATACTGGAACCCCTATATGAATGGCTCCAGCTTGCCAATGACCTGTGCAAAATGAGGCACCCCAAACAGAGCACAATATTCTAGATACAATCCGGTGAGAGTAAAGTATAGTGGAAGTATCACTTATGATCTGGACAACACTGGGCCTCTCTTAATGCAGCCTAACTAAGGTCTCATTGATTTTCTGGGTTGACATTTTGCTCTGTTGGCATATTTTGAGCTTTCCATCCCTTAAATACCTTAGATCTTTTTCATATAAACTGTTGCCTAACCATGCTTCCCCCATCATGTGAAGTAGATTTTTTTGAACCAGTCAGGAACTTTACATCTTAATTAATTTCATGTTACCAGACTTAGCTCATTGTTTTAGACCAGAGTGGATCCTGACTGCCCTCCTCTGTTTATTATCCCTCTCACTTCTGTGTTATCTGAAAAACTGATAAGCTTGGCCTTGATTCCTCACTCTCCCTTACTGTGCATAACCAATCAGTTACCTCCATAACATCTCTTGTATCTATCTCCACTCGTGGCCAACACCCTAGTTCAGGATCTGATTGCTTCTCCCCAGACCCTTACAATATTCTTTTACTTGGTCTCTCTGCCAAGTCCCTCCCCTATCTCATTCCATTCTCCACACAACTACCAAACACATCTTCCTAAAGCATAGTTCTGACCATGTCATTTCCCTGATCGACAAATTCCAGTGGTTCCCTTCTACCTTTAGGAACAAATATAAATTCTACTGGTAGGCATGTAAAGCACCTTGCAAATTGGCTCCAATCTATCTTTCCAACTTCAATTTATACTAGTTTTCATCACATCCTCTATTGTCTAGCCAAAGTGACCCCCTTAGTCTTCCTCATGCAAGACACATGACATATCACCCGGCTTATACAGGCTATCCACCATAATACCTAGAATGCCCTCCCTCCTCAGCTCCCCCCACCTTATAATCTCTAGCTTTCTTCCAAGCTCACCTCAAGTAGCACATCCTATGTCTCAAGACCTTTCCTGATCCCCTCCCAAAATTAACTTAAATTGTTTTGTTTATAATTTGCATATACCTACATACTCATATTCCTTATGGACAGGGACTGTTTCATTTCTGTTTCTGTATACCTAATGCCTGGGACATAGTAGATACTTAATAAATGCTTGTGGATTAATCTATGTTTATTATCAAAATAAAGAATTTTAGTACTTTTAACTAACTTAAATTATCATCAATCCTTATTTAATTAAATCTAACATTATAGATGGATTTTATTTTCCAGAGTCCAAGGCCTTTCTAGGCTATGTCATTTGGTGCTTTGGTCCCTAAAACTACAGAACACTTACAATATGAATGTTGACCGCACTGGCTCGTGGTCTTTGTTCTATCTGGCCTGCTCCATCTGTTTGTGGCTCTGCCATTTGAAAGCCTTGGCTGCTTGTTTTATCAGCAGTATCAGTTTTACTTGACACATTTTTGTATAGTGGCAATAGCAGAAGGTACATTTTTTCCTTTGCCCCATCACCTCTCCACTGTTTCCATATCACTCAATAGCTCCAGCTGGCTTTTTCCCCTACACTAATGTTCTTCCATCTTTCCTTGTCTCAATCACAATAGAAACAAAATCAACATATTATACAGGTATATCTACTTAAGACCTCACAATGCCTGCTTTCTAATTCGTAGAGAGTAACACTATTGACTAGTTTATTAACACAGGTAGGTATTTATTGGTCTTATCCATTTATTATTCTTATAGGTTCTCCTTCCCCAAAGGTTATTTAACATTCGATTGAATTTGCTTAACTAAAACAAATCTTATAATCCCTTCCTGATGTGTTTCTAGCACTGTGACTTCTGCATAGTAGTAGGCATTATATTAATAATTTATACACAATGGGCCTTGTTTGTTGGATGAATAAGTGGATACTTCCAACAACTTCATAACTAACTATTACTTTCCCTTAAGGGAAAAACCTGTTCTTTTTCTCAACTGAACATATTTTGAATGTACAAAACAATTCTTAAATAACTATAATGACTTTCTAATAATTATAAAACTCATGGAGCAATGGTGATGTCAAATTCTGTGAAGTTTTAAAAACAATATTATTCATCTTCAAATGAAAAGCAAAGGAAAACACCAGCAATTTTATTAACATTTGATAATTATGCATTTATGGGATCTTTTAGAATTTCACTCTGTTTTTCGGTAGCAATAAATCAAATTAAACAATGAAAACAGGGGTCGAAATTTCATGATTAAGTATGAATTAAGGTTTTTTTTAAGGATTAAAAAAAGTTTGCTGAAATCCATAAAAAGCTATTAATTCATTGGAAACCTAATGTAGAAGACCAGTTACTGCTCTGATGATTTTAGTCATTCATAATCAAATGTTACATTACATCATGATCAAATATTAAAGGCTATAAAATATGGGTACACATTTTAAAAAGTTATAAAATATGAAATATAGCTAAAGTAGGGAGAAGTCTTCAATAATGGTTTTAATTTTTGCATAGTTACACCCACTAAAATACCTAAGTTTTACCTGAAGCTTATTATCTTGCTCAAAAAATACATTCTTCTGAGAAGATAATTCATTACAGCTTTCTTGTAATTTAAGATGAGCTTCTTTAACTGACATCAACTCATTTTTAATCTCATCTATTTCTTCAATGAGTTTTTTCTCCTATAATAATAACAAATAAATAAGCAAGACAATTTAAATTTTATCTGGAACTAAGAAATATCTACTGTGCCTGAGTTAACATTTAAAAATATTAATGACATATGACAGTTTGGAAAATGATCAAAAATAAAAATAATCTCTAAGGAATATGAAAAAGAGTTGTTGCAAAATATAGTAAATGAAAAAGTATAAAAGGCTATATGTACATGTATTACTTGATTCATTTCTAAAATTTTGCAATGCTTGCTTCAAATTGCATTGAAATTAATTTACCCTAGTAAGCTAATTGAGAAGTACTATGCATTTGGTGGAAGCTTAATTCAACCTAGCAACTATAGCCAACATTTGTTCGCCTGATCATGAAAATTCATAAAGTTCTCTCTTTCGAGAGTGCCAGTTCTGCAATAAGTAAAATCATACCCACAAGAAAGTGCCTGCTGGCAAGAAAGCCTGAAATAATTCAGTGTTAACATCACTTACCTTGTTAGTCAATAAGCTTCTCCTTGGGACTCTACACTTTGCAAACTTGCATCACGTAATGTATATTAGTTATCTGTGTATGTGTCTGATCCTTCTTTTAAACTATAAACCCTATGAAGACAGAGACTATGAACCTAAACTTTTCTTTCACAGCACACAGAGAGCAGTGCTTTTTATGTTTGTTGTCATTTAAATTTATGTTTTATTCCTTCCTCATCTCTCTCTTTTCTGGCTCTCTTTCTCTTTCTGGATCTCTCCCTGTCTCTGTCTCTCTTTCATTTCTTCATTTAGTTCAAGATTCATAGACTGAGGTGGACTTAAAGATTGTGTAGTTGACTTCATTCTACAGGTAAGGGAACTACTTTCCCACTTTTGGCTCTATGCTTGCATGACTTAAAATCCAGGTTCACTATCCCTATACCTAGCCACAATACAAACTGGTATGCATAACATGATTCTTTCAAGTGCTCAAAAATATTCAATCGTTTTTATAGAATTTGATTCATTTTTTTGTCAACTGATTATTTGACAAAAAGTAGAATTGGTAATATAAAGAATCAGTGACATAAAGCATGACTTTATGCTTCTCTGATATATTTTCTAAAATATTTTACCTATACCTTCACAAATTTTTAGGCATTCCTATTTTCTTAGTCATCTTCTTAAATTTAGTGAGAAACTAAATGTGGATCAAAATAGAAATAAAGAAAATAGAGCCTATCTCCTACTCCAAAACATTCACTTACAGCCATGAATAAGCTTTGCCTTACTAAACTATTTTCTACTTAGTACTGAAATGCTGTGGGAGTGGGCTTAATTGTTGCTGAAGCTAGAAACTATAGAATAAGACTGATTTCTTACAATTTCTATATGTGGGGTACTATGAGTAATTTTTTTAAAATTCAGTTGACATTTTTATGCAGGTGGAAGGTTTAGGGCCATATTCTCTTTCTCTATTATAGCTTCCCTTATTCTGTTCTATGGTCTCTTAGTTAATATTATTTTCTATTTATTTCTCTGCATATGCATTAACTATGATAAACAAAAATGGAAATAATTATGTATGTTTCTTGACATTAAAAACTATCCTTTACTGAGTGTAAAGTAATACTACTATTTTTAAAAATGTATTTAGAAAAGATTAACAATGTAACTTACAAAAAAGGTATGAACCAACCAACCGTCTGCTATTTATTTTAAAGCAATAGTTAATTGGTAAATAATATCCTTTAAATTAATTATAATCACATTCAATCATTACTGGAAACTATGATGCTACAACTGCATTGAAAAGCCTAAAAAAGAACAATGTGTACCAAATTTTAAGAATATTTGTCAAGCCCCACTATGTGCAGTGGACATGCACAGGGAGATGTAGAGGTAAAAAAAGATATGGTTCCTGTCCTAAAGTAGATCAAATACATAAAAGAAAAAATAACCAGGAAAAACACTGCCAAGCTGGTATACAAGTACAATAAAAAAAAATAAGAAAAAGGATTCTACGATCATGTCTGTAACAGTAATAGTTTGAAATAAAATCTATTTACTTTCAAAAAAATATATTTTCCATATGCTTAGAGGTAGTGATTTTTTATTATATGAATACTTAATAAAGAGAACAATTTAAGTGCATATTTAAAAAGTAAAGCTAATTTTGGGGTCTACCGATCTTCAAAATGAGCCTTCATATTTTACAACTTTAATTTACACAGCTTTACATCATTATTTTATTATGTACTTCACTGAAATTAAAATTAAGGGCAAAAAAATCTGAGATACAGTTTAGGAAAACAGCAAAGCCTTATGATAAGATGGTAAAGCATACAAAATTCAGATACCATACATAGTCTCTAAACATGGCAATCCATCATATACTGCATCATAGCCAAGGAAGAACTGAACAGCTTAGCTACCAATAAGAGCATCTGCTAGCTATTCAAACCATATACTACAATATCCATTAGCCAATGGTTTAATGGAAGAAGTAAGGAGATTTCTGCCTCCTGCATTGTGGAAGGCCATACAGGCTTTGTAAATGTACATTTATGTATATATATGTGGACACTGAACTCTTAGCTTTCCAAACTCAACCGCGTTAGCCAGAATTTCATTGTAACTTAGCTTTTCAAGAGCATTTCTAAAACAAAATATGTACAAGAACAACCAGAGTGTCTGATTTGGCTCATGCATTATTTTTGCAATATAAGTAGTTAGTAGTTATTTGAAATGTTTATAACTATTTCAAAATCTGTTTAGCACTGTAATACTTAGTTTAATAAACCTACATGTTCTTCCCAAGTTCCTCGTGCTTTCTCATGCTTATTTTGAAGATTAAGGAACTTTTCTTCATTTTCTTTTGCCTTCTTCCTTTGCAGCTCATTATCTCTTTCAAGGGTCTGCAATAAAATTAATTATCCAAAAAATAATCAATACCACATTAATGAATTTTGATGTGTTTTATGTTGCTTGGACCTTTGCTTCTAACATGCTGAAAGGGCCATCCAGAGCAGTGATAATGTGCCATCTCAACAATCATTTTCATAAATTAACAGAAAGCTGCTTATAGTTTAGCTAACAGGAAACAGGGGGAGGTTATGGAAAAGAAATGGCTATAAAAGGGTATAAAAACATTGCCATTATTCAGTTTCACTGCATAAGTTTTAATGTGCTGAAAAAGTATTATAAAGTACAGAGCTGGGAAATATGAAATGTAGCATAATCCAACCTAACTGTACTAAAATTAAAATTTTAAACTATCTCATAACATTTTCTTCATATTCAAATTACTAAAAAATAAAATACCTCTTGGAATAAGTTTAATTTCTTATTTTCAAACTGTTAATGGTGTTTCACAGGAGTCTAAAATTTTTATCATGTTTATTTAACTTACTTTGATTCATGAAAGAGAATCCTATAAAGAGGCACTAAAAAGTAAAATATGCAGCCAAGGTTTTTGAAGCTATGTAACCAGAGCTACCAGCACCAGTAAGAACTCCTTGATGTCTGCCCTACTGTCATATTGATAAAATTAACTTCTACAAACTAATAGCAAGAATTCCTTCCCATGTTTCAAGTACATCTGGAATGTTGAAATTGTGATGCACTTTTGTCAAATAAAGACAAAAAGCTAGTGACTATAATAACCTGATATGAAACTCTTCAGGTTCATAAGGTACTACGTACTTTCTAGGCACTCCATGAATACTTACTAGCTCACAATCTGAACAACTTTTCATTGCATCCTCTTCAGGAGAATGTTTAATCCAACAATGTTTTTTAGTCTTCATTTCTCGGTATAAATAATAATGGGAAAATTCTTGATCTATTTAACAATGATTTTTAACAGGTGTATAATCACACCCTCACAATTACTTTACAATATGAAGACAATATACTGCACTTTTGAAGATAGTGGGCACATCATTATACATATGAAAATAGGAGGGACATGTGGGAGAATATACCATAGCTCCTATTTAATTAAGCAATAGTACATGACTTTGTGATGTTTTAATAATAGCTAACAACCACATAGAAGATTTCATACAGAAACATCCAAAAGGGCTTACGAATGGCATAGCAATCATTTTGCTCACAATGAAATTCAGTTGAGTCTGGAGTCAAACCAAGGGACTTTAAAGGCAGAGGTAGTACTAACTGGCCTCCCAGGGAAAGGCAGGGAAGAGTCAGGTAAAACAGAAACTACAGGAAACTTGTTTGGGATAGTTACTCACATGATGCTTGGTGTCGTTTTGAGTCAATTTCAACTCAAAAAAATGAGCATAAAGGTAGGCATGAATGAAAAACTGCCTTTTTACAAACTCCTAACACTGGGCTCCTATTACTAGACTAAACTATGTTTCCTAGGCTTGCTATCATTCTCCTGTCGTAATACTTGTCACTGTGGGAATGGAAATCTTAGGTAAGGGGATAGGAGATAGGAAGGAAGTAGCAAAAGTAACGTTTGCCACCAACTCACCAGTTAGATTGCAACTAGCAAATACATTTGCAACCATCAACAAATATATACTTTGTAAAACAAAAACAGAACAACCTTGATTGCAGAATTCATTAGTACTTAACATTAAAAAAAAAACCAGACCACCATATAAGAGCTTATCTAGTCAAGATTCTGTCTTTTATATGTGTTGGTTTTGTTGATTCACAATTTGCTAAACTTTTTTGTGTTTTTTTTTGTTTTTGTTTTTTGTTTCTTCCCCAATAGGCATAGATTTATGTTGATCTATCCACTTTCTTGTGTATCTTTCCTGGTAAGAAATGGCATTTGAGGGGTAACTGGCAGCAGTCTGTGGCCACAAATTGTTCGGTTCCCCAGCCCATAGAGAGACCAAATCCATGCTTTGGATTTGTTAACACCACACAATTCAACGAAGGAGGAAGATTGATGCTCAGAGCCAAACTTACAGGAAAAATCTCAAAGTGAACAGAACCCCACTAGTACAATTTTGTATGTTATTTCATTAGTAATGTTCCATGACAGGTATATTTTTATTTCTCCTTATAAATGAAAGAAATTATAAATACTGTCCCCTTTCCCCAGTATTGAAGGGCATAGCAAAGTAAAGGTAATTGCAATCCCAGGAATATTCTACATATGATTCAGTGGGCATCACTGTCATCATGGAAGCTTTAGAAATCCAGCTATTTTGTCTGAAACAAAGGATTTCTTGGAGCACTGAGCTTTTATTCAGCAGATCTAGGTTTGACCCACCTTTGAAATTTAATAGCTCTATGATCATAGACAAGTTATTTACCCTCTCAATTTTCTCATTTATAAAATGCAATAAGTGCTCTACTTACCTCTCACGGGATTGTTGTAAAGCTTAAATGATATCATTAATGTGAATATACTTTGAAACTCTGTGTATAATTTATTTTAATTATAGTATTTTAATTGGTTCTGATGGAAAAAAGCAAACCAAACTATTTTTTTTGATATACCAAAATATAAACTTCCAGGCATACTGTGTAGGAACTATTACTGATCTCAGAGTTCTTTTCCACCACATCCATATCCATATCCATATATGTTCCCATATGTATATAAATACATATGCATACAACTATATCCACATACATGTGAATCACAATCACTGTCAGCTATACAATCACTATGACATATGAACTTCAAAAATCAAGGTCAGAAATAATAAAGGAATAACAATAAAGAAGGTCAGTAATGATAAAGGAATAATAAAGGTTGATAAAGGAAATATTCTTATTAAGTAGCTGTTATTACTGTTATGTATTTTTAAAGAGTTTAGCTTTATGTCACATTTGAATTTGAGATATCTTATCTTTATGAATTATTCAAGAATACTTACACTTGAATAAACACAAAAGTTAAAACAACTTCATGTGGTAAAGGTCTAAACATCACCTGCTACAAGTTTCACTTAACAGCAACTATAAGTATATCATCTTATTGAAAACTATACTTACCAAACAACTATGACAACTGCAGCTAGTTACATATAAACACAGCATATAGACGTACATGGTATTTCTAGAAGAATTGTAGTACATACAGTTATATATAAATATATGATTTAAAAACATTGTTGAGTAAAATTTTCTCCATCATGGGGATTTATGTCTCAGCACTACTAAACTGAATGGCTCAAAAAGCAAGATAGATGGCAGCATGAATCCAAAGCACCAGGAAACAGTAGGCTATTATCAAGAGTAATGACCCCTTTTAGTACAGGTGGAATTAGAGTTCCCTTTGAGCAAAACACTTGAGCCACATGACAGCACAATCCACAGTGTCATTCTAACATTAATATATTATTACACCCCATACAACACAAGCCTATCAAGGCTTATGGAGGGGTGCTGGACCAAGAAAGATGTATTTAGCTTATATAAGACAGGGATATTCACAGCTATATGACTCTGGAACCATAGCTGCCATCAACTAAAAGAGCCAAATTACTCTTGTATAAAAGTACAGTACTATAATATTTCCTAGTACAAAGTCTAGAGACTTACGGCTAGAGAATGCAGAAAGGATCACAGGAAGTTCAAGAGGGATCAAGCTGAGTGTCACTAATCTAAGAAAAACGCCATCCTAGATTGACAGGTCTGGTAGGGCTAAAAGACTATCTCCACAGCATCGTTTAATGGGAAGAGCATCAACTTGGGCATCAGAAGAGCTCCAATGTGATTCTGACTGCCTCTAACCTACAGTGTGACCTTGAACAAGTCAATGTACCTCCCAGGGCCTCAACTGCTTCATCTAGAAAATAAGCAAGTTGGACAAGATGAGTCATAGAACCTTTGAATTCAAGTTCTCAGGGGACATTTACTATAACCTCTAGTGACAGCAGGAATCTCATCCACAACTTTCCTATAACGGTCACCTAGCCTAAACATCTACCACAGAGTAATGGAGAGCTTACTACACCTGAGGCAGATCATTCCATAGCAGACAATCAAGCAACTGTTAGTAAGTGCCTAGTTGAGGAGGGAGAGAATTCCAGCCATGGGAGACAAACAAAATGTACGGGGCTAAGTGATGGAGTGGTTTTTTTTTGTTGTTGTTGAACAGTCAGGGGGCAAGTGTTACTAGAGTACATGACAGGGAGTAAGGTACAAGAAGACTAGAAAGGGAGGAGGAGGCTAGATTATGAAGGGATCTGAAAGCCAAAAAGAGCATTTTGTATTTGATCCTGGAGGATAGGGAGCCACTGGAGTTTTGAGTAGTGGGGTGAAATGATTGAACTTGTGCTTTAGGAAAATCCTTTTGGTGGATTGGCGCGAGAAGAGATGAGGCAAGCAGACCTTTAAACAGGCTACTGCAACAGTCCAGATTTGAGGTGATGAAGGCCTGCAGCAGGGTCAGGGAAGTATCAGAGGAGAGATGAGGGCACATTTAAGAGATGTTGCAAAGGTGAAATAACAGGCCTTGGCAATAGATTGGATTTGGGGAGTGAGAGATAGTAAGGAGTCAAGGAAGACTCCTAGATTACAAGCCTGAGAAACTGGAAGGATGGTGTTGTCCTCCGAAGGAATGGAGAGAGGAAGGGGGGAGGTTTAAGAGGAAAGATAATGAGTTTAAGATGTTTACTGGATATTCAGTTTGAGATAATGGAAATCAGCAGAGAGGTTTAGATAGCACTATTAGTAAGTTTTTAATTATGTTGAACAAACTCTGTCCCCCTATAACTTCTATACGTTAATCCTAGTTATAAAATAATTCAGGTGTGATCTGACCAGGGACTGCCATATCCCTTGCTTGGGAGAATATTTCTATTAATGCAACCTAGGATCTTTTAGTCTGACATTTCATATACAACTCTCATCAAGCTTAAAGTCAACTAACACCTCTAGATCTTTCTTACATAAAATTCTGGCTAACCACATACTGCCCATTCTACACTTGCACAGTTGATTTTTTAAACCTCAGTGTAGGACTTAGATTGATTATTAGATTTCACTTTATTAGCTACAGTTCACAGTTCTGACCTAGGCAGATCTTTGTGGCTCCTAATTCTGTAATCAAGCATCTGAGGGATCCCTCACAGTCTCAGGCCATCTGCCAACTTGGAAAGTAATGCCATCTATGCTTTCCTACAAGCCACTGATAAACAATCTGAATAAAGTCAATGACAAAATCCTATAATTTTAAGGGCTACTCCATTAGAGACACCCCCCAACCCCAGGTTGAAATTGATCCATTGGTCAAAACACTCATTAACAGTGAACTCAACGAATTCTACTATTATCCAATCTAGGTCACTCCAGTTGTCTGCTATAAGAGTAACGTGAGAAACTTAGTATTGAAAGGCCTTGCTGAAATTAAGATATGCTGCTTTCACAGAATTCCTCTGGTAGATGATTAGCAGTAATCCTGTTACAAAAGGATAAGCATTGAGAATAGCACAATTTGTTCTTCATAGATCTTTTTCCTTTCCTAAGTGTTCACAAATTGTCCTTTTAATAATTCAATCTCTTTCTGAAACAGAAACAGAAAATTCTATGTCTGGCTTTTTTAGTCTGTCCTGATAAAATAGCCATTATACTCATAAAGAAAGTTGGGAAACTATCTAGAACATACTGTTGTTGTGAAGAGATACAATAGGTAGCAAAATATTCTTAAAAAGAGTTATTGGTCTAAGACTTTTCAATTGAACTATAGAATTCAATTGAATCTATAGAAATCAAATAATACCTATCAGAGACTGAAAGCAGGAAAGGATCTTAGTGGTCACCTAGATAACAACACTTTCTTTTTGTAGAAGACGACAGGCCTAGAGAGGTGAAGTTCCTTGTGACAATCTAGCATCCTCCAATTCCAACTGCAGAACTCTCCCCGCTACATCAAGTTGTGCCTCCTGCCTCCTATCATTTCGAATGTGGGTCAATGACGTAGATGATGAAATAGAGTCTGCTCTTGAGTCACTAACAGTATGCTTAACACCCCTGCATTAAAATTCAAAACGACCTCTGAACTTGTATTGTGTGTTTGTGTATAAACAGGATAGAATTCACTAGCAAAGAAGCATAATGAACAAAAGTCTAACCTGATTATTGTCTTTCAGTGCTTTTAACTCTGCCTCCATTCTGATATTATTTTGAGTCTGTCGCTGAAGTAACTGTTGAATATGTTCAAAAGAACTGATGATGCCCTTTTAAATAAAAAGTATATATTAGGAACATTATAAAACATAAACAGCATAGATGTGTTATCAAAATTTATTTTCATTACAATCTTTTAGTTTCTTTAAAATATTTTCTAGCAGTTTGGCAAAAACTAGACATAGACCAACGTGTCACACCACATACCAAGATAAGGTCAAAATGGATACATGATTTAGACCTAAAGGGTGATTATCATAAGCTAATTAGGGGAGCATGGAAAAATGTACCTGTCCAATCTATGGATAAGGGAAGAGTTTATGACCAAATGAAATAGAGAGCATTACTGGCAGTAAATGGATCATTTTGATTACATGAAATTAAAAAGCTTTTATACAAACAAAAGTAATGCTGCCAGAATTAGAGTGAAAACAGGAAACTAGGGGGAAGAAGGGGAGAAATTTCAGCAAGTTTCTCTGATTAAGGCCTCATGGAAAACAGCCAAATTTATAAAAATAAGAGCCATTCCCAAGTGGATAAATGGTCAAAGGATATGAACAGTTTTCAAAAAAAGAAATCAAAGCTGTTAATAGTCACAAGAAAAAAATGCTCTAAATTACTCCTGACTAGAGAAACACACATTAAAACAGCTCTGATATTCCACTTCACACCTATCAGATTTGCTAACATGACACAAAAAGAAAATGACAAATGTTGAAGG
Source organism: Trichosurus vulpecula (assembly GCF_011100635.1). Classification (NCBI taxonomy): domain Eukaryota; kingdom Metazoa; phylum Chordata; class Mammalia; order Diprotodontia; family Phalangeridae; genus Trichosurus; species Trichosurus vulpecula. Next base: position 244,092,003 of record NC_050578.1, read on the forward strand.
GGATGTGGGAAAACTGGGACACATGCGTTGTCGGTAGAGTTGTGAACTAATTTAACCATTTGGGAGAACAATTTGGAACTATGCCCAAAGGGTAATAAAATGGTACATACTCTTTGACCCAGCAATGCAACTACTAGGTCTGTATCCCAAAGAGATCAAAGAAAAGAGAAAAGGACCTATTTGTACAAAAGTATTTATAGTAGCTCTTTTTGTGGTAGCAAAGAATTGGAAATTGAGGGGATGCCCATCAATTGGGGAATGGCTAAACAAGTTGTCATATATGAATGTAATAGAATACTGTTGGGCTACAAGAGATGAAGAGCAAGCAGATTTCAGAAAAACCTGGAAAGACTTACATGAACTGATACGGAGTGAAGTGAGCAAAACCAGAACATTGTATACAGTAACAGCAACCTTGTGCGATGATCAACTTTGATAGACTTAGCTCTTCTCAGCAATACAATGATCTAAGACAATTCCAAAAGACTCATGATAGAAAACACTATCCATATCCAGAGAAAACTCTATGAAGTCTGAATGCAAATCAAAGCATTCTATTTTCTCTTTTTGTGTTGTTTTTCCTTTCTCATAGTTTTTCCCTTTTGTTCTGATTCTTTTTTCACAACATGACTAATGTGGAAATATGTCTAATATGATTGTGCACATATAGCCTATATCAGATAGCTCGCTATTTTGGGGAGGGGGAGAGAAGGAAGGGAAGGAGAAAATTTGGAACATCTTATAAAAGTGAATGTTGAAAACTATCTTTATATGTAATAAGAAAAAATAAAATACTATTAGGTGGGAGAAATTACAAAAAAAAGAAATTATGAGCAGACTGGTTTCAGAAAAATCTGGGAAGGCTTATATGAATGGATGCAAAGTGAAGTGAGAAGAACCACGAGAACATTGCACACAATAATAGCAATATTGTAAGGAAGAGCAACCATGAAAGACTTAGCTATTCTGATCAAGACAATAATCCAAGGCAATTCCAAAGGACCCACAATGAAAAATGCTATCCATTTTCAGAGAGAGAATTGATGAACTCTGAATGCAAACTGAAGCACACTTTGTTTATTTTTCTTGGGTATTTTTTGTCAGTTTTCTCTCACAACATAGCTAACATGGAAATATGTTTTGCATGACTTCACATGTATAATCAATATTAAATTGCTTAACTTCTCAAAGGAGAAAAAATTGGGAATCAAAATTTTTCAAAATGAATGTTAAAAATTTTTTATATGTAAATAGGAAATATTTCATGAAATAAATAACATATTTAAAAAATAAAGTGAAAGAAAGCTGTTTGACAGAAATTAGTCTTCAACTAAGCATCTTACACCATATACCACAATAAATTCAAAATAAAGTCCTCCAAAATATAAAAGTTCTCACAATTTTTTAAAAATTAAAGGAGAATGAGAGAAGTTATCCTTTATAACTAGAGGTAGGGGAGAATGAGATGGACAAACAAGGATGGAAATAAACAAGGGATGGAAATCAGAAAAGACAAAATATGCAATTATATTACATAAAAATATAAGTCTCATACACAAACAAAATACATGAAGATAGAAAAAGAGAAACTATAGAGTGGGGAAATTATTTGCATCAAATATTCAAATGGATCTGTGATCTCATCAATTGAAAAGTTCCCTCTAACACCTAAGATCCTTGAAGAATACACATGCTCAATACCAAGAGAAAGCTGCAGCAGGATAATACAGACCAGGAACAAACAGCCCCTGCCCACTCCCCCAGATGTATAGAGTTAGAATTGAAAAAAAAAAAGCCCCAATTCAGGAATTATGCTTAAAAATGAGTCAAGAAAAGAAGGCACCAGATTCAAGAACGCCCAGGACACAAACACAAAAGCAAAGGACAACTTTATAACATTTACAAGCAAACATGTCCCTAATGTCTGAGAATCTATATCCCTAACCTACCCAAAGCCAGAAAAATGACTCACTGGGATTTTTTCTTGTCTTTCCCAATCACAATTCAGTCAGGGGTATTTTCTTTGTGGAGGAGATATGGTAAAGAACTGGGCTGTGCTTCTTCCTCTTACTCCAACATCTTGACTCTGCCCATCTCCCAAGTCTACTGTAAATCACGACTATTTGTGATGTGCCTTCCTGTTTCCATCTGCTAACTTCATAAAGGAAAGATTTTATAAAAATGTGAAAGTAGGCACACAGATCTGTAGTTATATTGCCTTTAAAATATATAGTATAATCATTGATTTTCTTCCCAATCATTCGTTATCTTCTCCTCTTTCAGAGATCCTGGAAATCAATCCTTTGATGCTTTCAAAATTGTGTCTTCAACAGCACAGATTTCTTCTGTGTGTACTTGGTATGTTCCAACCGTTTTTCTTATTCTTATCTCCATTAGTACCATTTTCACTTTGTCATATACCAAACTGGAAACTAACATGTTAAACACCATTCCTCTGTCATTGATGAAAAAATAATTTATTATAGAATGGGGAAGAGAGGGAGAGGAAGGGAACAAGCGTTTAAGCACCTACTACATACCAGGAACTGTGCTAAGCTCTTTATGAATATTACCTTATTTGATCTTGACAATGCTGTGAGGTAGGTGCTATTATTGATCCCCATTTTGCAGTTAAAGAAACTGAGGCAGACAGTGGTTAAGTGACTTGCTCAGGGTTACACAGCTAGTAAGTGTCTCAGGCTGGGTTTGAACTCAAGTCTTCCTGACTTCAGGCTCAGAGCTCTATTAACTGTACCATCAGCTATCATGTTATTGATAAATGTGTTTCATCTTTCCTCTGTTGTCCTCCTTCCAGTTATAGCCACATATTATTGGTATCAATGAATCAACAAGTATTTATTCAGCACCTACTATGCGCCAGGCACTGCTCTGAGCACTATGGCTACAAAAGACAAAAATGAAACAGTACTTGCCTTCAAGGAGTTTACACTCTATAGGGGGAGACAACATTTAAACATACAAGTGTGTAAAAAATGTATATAAAGCAAATGCAAGGTGACTGTGGGGAGGAGGACACTAGGACCTGTGAGGATCAGGAAAGACATCAAGTAGAAGGCACTACTGGAGTAGCCTAATCTGGAGAAAACAGAGGATTCTAAGAGGCTGAGATGAGGAAGGTGTGCATGGCAAGTAGAGGGGTCAGCTGGTACAAAGATATGAAGAAGGGAAATAGTGTCACATATAAGCAAGAGTCAGAAGATCAATCTGTTTTTGTTTGTTTAATTAAAGTTTAATTTTTTCAATTCAACAAAATTTACCTTCTCTTTCTCCTACCTCTCCCCTCACACACATAGACACACAAACTAAAAAAGAAAAAGATGGCTTTGTAAAAATATGCAAAATCAAGCAAGATAAACTCCCACATTGGTTATGACCAAAAGAAGAACACATCTCAGTCTGCACTCTGAGGGCTTCACCTTTCCATCAGGAGGTAGGGAGCGTATTGTATTACAATACTCTGGAATTGTAGTTGGTCATTGTGTTGATCAGAGTTCTTAAGTCTTTCAAAGCTGTTTATTTTTACAATATTGTTGTTGTTGTATAAATTCCTCTCTCGGTTCCGCTCACTTTACCCCAAAGCAATTCATACAAGCCTTCCCAGGCTTCTCTGAAACTGTTCCCTTTATCATTCCTTACAACACAACAGTACTTCATCACATTCATATACCATTACTTATTCAGCCATTCCCCAATTGACAGGTACCCACTCAATTTCCACCTCTTTTCCACCAGAAAAAAGTAACAAAAAATATTTCTATATATTTAGATCCTTTTCTCTTTCTTTGATCTCTTTGGAGTAAGAAGTCAATTTAAATGGACTTTTGTAAAGGGTGTGTATAGTATGGTTGGAATGGTAAGTTGGAGCCAGGTTGAAAAGAACATTAAATGTCAAAGAGAATAGTTTATATTTTATCCTAAAGAAAATAAGCCATTGGAATCTATTGACTTGGAAATGGAGATAAGCCTGTTACGTAGCAAAAGGAAAGGTTAACAGATGGACAGTCCAACTATTGTGCCCTATTGGTGATAGTACTCGTGTGCTTTATTGGTAACTAAATGATATGATGAGATCTGGGGAAAGCCTCAGCACATTAGGAGGAACCCCCTGTGGTGGAAGATTTATGGGAGGACTTGGACAAAAGTTGTATAAGAAAAAACACGTAACCTGTACTGCTGGAGAGAATATCCAAAATCCCTCAACAATATTTATCAAGTGCTTAGTATGAGAGATCACAAATTCACCACAGGCAAATTAATAGTTTTTTTAAACTATAAGCAGATAGGAAAAATAAACATGTCCTAAAGAACTAGATTGTATTTAGAGACCTGAGTTACATGGCTTAGTGAACAGCTCATAAACATCTGATCTATGTTTGACAAAACTACTGAAAATGATCGCACACTTACACATTACTTTTCATACATGTTACTAAAAGTTTAAGTGACGAGGTCTGACGCTAATGAGAAACAGAAAGAACTAATTCTACCACAAAATTATCTTTTATGTTGTACTTTATGTTCCCCAAAACCAACGCTATTAAGAGGCTGTATTGCTGCTAACATGAGAGACCATGAAAATCGTTCAAAATCAAGGCAAAGAGAAGACAAAAATACATAGTAAGCAAACTTCTTGCACAAACATACTTCTTTTATACTTAAGAATTCAATTGAATTCAACAAACATTTATTAGGTGCCTACTATGTGAAAGGTATTATACTAGGCTCTTGGGATACAGAAACAAAAATTTAAAAGTTCTTGCCCTCAAAGAGCTTACATTCCACTAGTGGAATACAACATGTACCTAGAAAATGCCAATGGATTTTGCAATTAAGAGATTATCACTAACCTTGGAGAAAATAGGTGAAGGGTTAGAAGTGAAATAAATACCCTTATCACAAGATTCAAGGCAACATCAACAGTAGCTCCAAAATATATTTTTGGTCTTGCTTTCTCCAATTAGGTTTATTATAAAAAATGAATTGTCATACAACTAAATCATGTTAAATTTATAAAGCAGGTCCTACCCAAAGTACAAACTACTTGAGGTCAGAGACCACATCTGTTTTTAACCTGTGTTCCATTGTGCTTGGCACAATGCAAAAAATGTAGTAGTCACTCAAACATTCATTGGTTGATTGGTCCCATCACTTTATGCCAAAGAGATTCTAAGTGAACCCAATGGAAACTTTCCCAGAATAAAGGACACAAAAATATTGTGTTTCAAGTATGAAAATATTATTTACCTGTTTTTCTTCTTGAATGTAGGTAACTTTTTCACTAACCTTCTTTCTTATTTCAATTTCCTTTAAAAATTTAAATGATTCCAAAGGTTATCAATTAGAGACACATAATGACGAAAAAATCCTTTTATTTAACATATTTTCAAAATAGGAACTTTCATTATTTCAACCTAAAATTTAACATCATCTATTGTCACTTGATTTACTGGCTGCCCAATAAATTTGGAGAAACCTATATATTAAATACCCCATAATATTCCACTTAACCATAATTTTTCTTTCCCTGGGGCATTGATTCCAGTGAAATTCAGAAGGTTTCCTACTATATAGCTTGGTGAAAATGGTAACTGATAATGAAAGTTTGTAGGGCCTCCTAAACCTAAAAGCATCTCTGGACCACTGAAACGTGTGAGATGTATGACTCTGTTGGTGGCTTCTAAATTGTTTATATTACCAAATTTTGTTAGTTTAGAGCACTGGTTCTCAAAGTGTTGTCCAAGGACCCCAGGGGGTCCCAAGACCCTTTCAGGGGGCCTAAAAGATAAAAACTATTTTCAAAATAATACTAAGACATTTTAATTTCTAAAGTAGTAAATTTCAATAACCACAATCCACATAAACAAATGCTCTTTGGTAGAGCACGGTGGGCTAATGGTCTTAAAACCAAATCTTCTGATCTAAAAAAGTAAAATATTGAAAAACTAAGTAAAACAAAACCAAATTATTTTAGCTATAATTATTTCTATTATATATATTGATTTCATACTTGAAAGAAATGATTTTGTTTTATGATATATAAGCTATTATAAAACTTTTTTTTAAATAGCCAAAGAATATCAGCCAAATGAATTTTTGCTTAAATACCATTCGGAGTTTCTCTTGTAATTCTTGAAATTGCTGTTGCTTTATTGTAAGATTAAAATCTTCTCCTTCTGCCCTGGACTGACATGTGATCTTGGACTTTATCAGATCTGCAGTTACTTTCTTCAGTTCCTTAACAAAGGAAAACAATATTAAACAGTGTATTCAGTACAACTATCACATCTCGGTAGCTTCTTGTTGACAGTCCCTGAATCCATCTAAAATAATAATTTGTTGTCTTTCATATATGAAGATAATGTTCAACCCCCAATATGGCAGTGCACTTTGAGTTGTCTTCCTAATAGTGCTGGTCTATCCATACTCTGTCCCTCATTCTCTTTTTGACCAATTGCATATATCTATAACAACTTTCAAGGGTAGGAATATAGCCTCTGGCTATGGAGCCAGGCAAAATGCTTTAATGGGACATACAGGTCTCATGAACACAACCAACTGACCAACTACAGGTAGCATATTGTACATAAAGAAGGACATTTGTGAAATTCTTTAGCCATTCCTCCCACATTTCCTTTCCCCCAAAGTTCAACAGATCCCTAGGATGCCAAAAATATTTTTATAAATTGTTATGCTATTGATTACATTGCAATACCATTTTGTCTCTAAATGAATCAAGTATTTGAGTCAACCAAAGATCATTCATTAATAATAATATCTAGCATTTATATAGTGCCTATTATGTGCCAAGCACTGTGCTAAGCACTTTACAAGCATTATTTCATTTGATCCTCACAACAACCTTGGGGGTGGATATTATTTTATAGTTGAAGAAACTAAGACAAACAGAGATTAAATAACTTGCTCAAGGTCATATAACTAGTAAGTGTCTAGGGTTGGATTTGAACAAGAGTAAGAGCGCTTTAAAGATCAGAACTTTAAAGATGATTTAGTCTAAGGGGGCGGAGCCAAGATGGCAGCTGGAAAACAGGGATTCACTTAAGCTCTCTCCCAAATCTCCAAAGATGATTTAGTCAAACCCAAATGAATGTGACATATTTGACTCCTTTCTCTCCCTAGTGAGAGTATTACTAATTTTACCTCTAAAATATCTATTGCCCAATCCCCTCCTTTTCCATTCTTACCACTGCTCTTCTTCAGGCCCTTATCCCTTCTCACCTGGACCCCTGCAATAATTTCCTGAGTCTCTCTATTTTTCTCCTTGCTCCAATCCATACAATTACTTGTGTATATACTGGAGTCAGAAAACCTGGGATGAAGTCCTCACCACTTGCCAGCTATGTGACCTTGGGCAAATCAATCATCCTTGAACTTTAATTCCTGGATGATTTCATCATTTTCAAGATGACAGGAGAAAAGCATGTGAAAAGATTAATGAGAGTGTTAGATCAGCTGGAAGAAATTCAGCTGAAGCTGTTAATTGACCACTGCCAGTTTTAAAAGGCCTCTGCAAAGAATGTGGGACATACCCTGTCTCATGAAGGAATGATTATGGACCCTCAAATTCTGTTTGGCGTTTACAGTTTTTCAAAACTTGACCCACTCCTGCATCTCCAGTCTTCTTATCTTTCGTCCCCTCTCTATACACTACGATCCAGGAGCACTGGACATCTTGGTGTTCCTCACACCCAACACTCTACCTCTTAATTTCAGGCCTTTGCCCTGGCTGTGCTTCATGCCTAGAATGCTCTCTCTCCCAGCTTCCTTTAATAGTCACCTCAAATCCTACTTTCTGCAGGAGGCCCTTCCAGATGCCCTCCTTCTGATGTTGCCTTTCATTTACACTGGAGGTAATCTGTATGCAATTTTTTTTTGTATATTGTCTGTTCCATTAGAATGTGAGCTCCTTAAAGGCAGGGACTGTTTTGTCATTCTTTGTATCACCAGCACTTTGCACAACATAAGGCACATAATAAGCACTTAATAAATGCATGGTGACTGACTAACCCAGAGAAGATAGAAGTACTCACCGCAGGCCAATACATATAACCTAAAATAACTAAGGAATTTTCTGGGATTTAGTGGCTATTATCAACAGTTTTTAAGGAACTATGCTATCATCACTAGGTCAACCATGAATGGAGTTTGAGAAGAACCAAAAATAGACAGGTAAGAAAGGTCAATTTGACCCAATCCTTGATACTTTTTGGATATTTCTGAAACAAAAAGTGTGAACAGGTTTTTAAGGACTTAATCAACTGGCCCCCTCATGCATCAGTGTTGGCTTAGGCAGACTGAGGCAAACCTTTTCTGTTCCACATTGTTAGCCTGGAAGGCATGGGAAAAGTCTTTTCAAATTATAATTTACATTTGTTTTAATTTTATTTATTACTTCTTCCTTCCACTCTCCCTTTACCAACTGAAAATGCAAGAAATGTGATACCCATCACACATATGAAGTTATGCAAAACATTTCTGTATTAGTTATGTTCTGAGGGGGAGCAAGGAAAAATAAAGGGGAAAAATATGCTCCAATCTGCAATCTGAGTCTATCAGTTCTCTACTAGAGGTGGATAGTATTTTACATCATGAGTCCTTTGGAACTGTAGTAGATCATGGTATTGATCAAAGTAGCTAAATCTTTCACAGTTGATTATCTTTACAATATTGCTATTACTGTGTAGCATGGTAAGAGTCTTACACCAAAAGAGTGATAATTACGAGAAACTTAGTGCATTTGCCAGCACAGGACTTATTAACAATATGATTCATAATCTCGTGCAAAAATGTTCTTAGTTTTGAAGTAGGTTATCACTGAAAAAAAGATTATAGGTATACAAATCATTTTTAAAAAGAGCAGATAGTAATACATTGATAAGAATTTTTTCACCAATGCTAACTTGAAAGGTGTCTTTCAGAGATAGGCAAGTTTAGCATGCAGTAGGGCAACATGTTGGTAGCACCAATAAGTAACATTCAGCATCACATAATGATATGATATAATTGTCGCATAGCTTAAACCTCTGCCATTTTCTCAACAGTAGGGTGCCATCTGAGGGAAAAGGTACTTATTAAGTATCTACTATGGGCTAGGCACTGTGCTAAGCCCTGAGGATATAAGTACAAAGACACATGATGATTTCTGAAACCTGAGTAAAGAGAAAACATGGATTAGTATGAAACGAATTTTACTGGCCCAAAATGGCAACAGAATCTTTTAAGAAGTGCAAGACAAATTCAAAGCAAAATGTTACTAACTCATGCTGCATACTTAGGAAGTTAAATCAACATACTTTTGGAGTGCGTATGCGTATTTTTCTTATTCTCTTAAAAGAGATAAGAAAAATAAAGCAATATCCTAGTAGTGCAATTACCTACAAAAAGGGAGAGTGGGAAGAAGCAGTAAAGCCTAGCTCTCCTCACAGCTACTCCAACAGAGATCTTTTTTTAAACAATATTTTTCCCAATTACATATAAAGACAACTTTTAACATTCACTTTTTAAAAATTTTGAGTTCTAAATTCTCACTCCTTCCCTTCCCCCCTCCCTGAAGCAGTAAGCAATTTGACACAGGTTATATATGTGCATTCATGCAAAACATTCCAACAAAGATCTAAGAAGAGTGCCAGAATAAACTGTGATCAGGAAATCTAAAGATAACATACGAGGGACCATTTTTCTCCAGCCAGAGATCATGAATTCAGCCCACAGGATGGTGATAAAGAAAGGACCTGTGGAACAGAGGCAGGCCTGGAGCTGTGTCACTTTGACCTCAGAGAAGATACCCAAATTCACTCTTCCAGGCTTAGAACAAGTTAACCAGCAACTCTGTTCTTCTGAGCCTACAGAGACTTCTAGCTAGCTAACAATGATGGAGGCCAGCAACTGTCTACTGGAACTCTAATCCAGGGGCAAGTCTACAGCTGTATGGGCTAGACTTAAACTAGGGTCTAGACTAGAGCTTAGGACATCCAAGCCAATGAAAGACTATATCCTAGGTCAGATCATTTAGGGCCTTCTAAAAGTTTGAAGCTCCCAGGCCTGAGATGCTTCATGATCATTCAAGAACATGACACTAAATAATAGGAGAACAAAGTGTCAGAGGGCTAGAAAATAAAGATCAGGAACACACATGGCTATAATATTCTCTCCAAAAGTTTTCAGAGAGCTGATACAAGATGGCAGTTCCCCCCAGGTCCCACCAAAAACCTATAAAAATGGCTCTGAACAAATTCTAGAACTGCAGAACCCACAAAATAGCAGAGGGAAGCAGGGCTCCAGCCTAGGACAGCCTGGATGGTCACTGGGTAAAGTCTGTTGCACCCTGCTGGGAGTGGAGCAGAGCAGAGCCCAGCATGGGCTGCGCCCGGACCAACCAGACTGGGAGCTGGGCGGAACAGGCCCTACCGCCCTGAATCAGTGAGCTGTGGCAGTTACCAGACTTCTCAACCCACAAACACCAAAGACAACAGAGAAGGTTAGTGGGGAAAACTGCGGGGACAGAATGAAAGGAGTTTGTGGTTCGGCCACCACCCCAGGGGCAGTGGAGGTGGTACAGCTCTGAGCAACTACAGCTGCAGTTGCTTCTGGCCCCAGGCCCACCTGGTGGGAGGAATTAAGTAGCAGATCAGAGCAGGAATGCAGAGCCTGCTTAAGATCTGAGTCGAGGTCTGGGTTGGCAGTTCTTGGGGGAAGAGGAGCACTGGTGTGGCAGAGCTTGCTGTGTAGAAATAGTTCTGAAAACAAAAGCGCAACCCCTCAAGCTTGGGACAAAGTACTCTCTACTCTACAAGCAGTCATACCCCAATGAAAAACTCGAGGGTCAAGTAGTTGGCTGGGAACTTGGCCAGGCAGCGAAAACGCACTCAGATTCAGACTCAGACTTTGGAATCTTTCTTTGGTGACAAAGAAGACCAAAACATACAGCCAGAAGAAGTCGACAAAGTCAAAGAGCCTACATCAAAAGCCTCCAAGAAAAACATGAACTGGTCTCAGGGCATGGAAGAGCTAAAAAGGATTTGGAAAAGCAAGTTAGAGAAGTAGAGGAAAAATTGGGAAGAGAAATGAGAGTGCTGTGAGAAAACCATGAAAAACAAGTCAACAACTTGCTAAAGGAGACCCAAAAAATACTGAAGAAAATAATACCTTAAAAAATAGACTAACTCAAACGGCAAAAGAGCTCCACAAAGCAAATGAGGAGAAGAATGCCCTGAAAGGCAGAATTAGCCAAATGGAAAAGGAGGGCCAAAAGACCACTGAAGAAAATACTACCTTAAAAATTAGATTGGAGCAAGTGGAAGCTAGTGACTTTATGAGAAATCAAGATATTATAACACAGAAAAAAAGGAATGAAAAAATGGAAGACAATGTGAAATATCTCATTGGAAAAACCACTGACCTGGAAAATAGATCCAGGAGAGATATTTAAAAAATTTTTGAACTACCTGAAAGTCATGATCAAAAAAAGAGCCTAGACATCATCTTTCAAGAAATTATCAAGGAGAACTGCCCTGATATTCTAGAGTCAGAGGGTAAAATAGAAATTGAAAGAATCCACCGATCACCTCCTGAAAAAGATCCCAAAAAGAAAACTCCAGGAATATTGTCACCAAATTCCAGAGCTCCCAGATCAAGGAGAAAATACTGCTGCAAGCATCCAGAAAGAAACAATTTGAGTATTGTAGAAACACAATCAGAATAACACAAGATCTAGCAGCTTCTACACTGAGGGATCGAAGGGCTTGGAATATGATATTCTGGAGGTCAATGGAGCTAGGATTAAAACGAAGAATCACCTACCCAGCAAAACTGAGTATTATGCTCCAAGGCAAAATATGGACTTTCAATAAAATAGAGGACTTTCAAGCTTCCTCAGTGAAAAGATCAGAGCTGAATAGAAAATTTGACTGTCAAACACAAGAATCAAGAGAAGCATGAAAAGGTAATCAAGAAAGAGAAAGCATAAGAGACTTACTAAAGTTGAGCTGTTTTGTTTACATTCCTACATGGAAAGATGATGTATATAATTCATGAGACCTCAATATTAGGGTAGTTGAAGGGAATATATCTATATCTATATCTATATCTATATCTATATCTATATCTATATCTATATCTATCTATCTATCTATCTACATATACATAGACAGAGGGCACAGGGCGGGTTAAATATTAAGAGATGATATCTAAAAAAAACAAAATCAAACTAAGGGATGAGAGAGGAATATATTGAAAGAGGAAGAAAGGGAGAGATAGAATGGGATAAATTATCTCGCATAAAAGTGGCAAGAAAAAGCAGTTCTGTTGGGAGGGAAGAGGGGGCAGGTGAGGGGGAATGAGTGAATCTTGCTCTCATTGGATTTGACCAGAGAAGGGAATAACATACACACTCAATTGGGTATCTTACCCCACAGGAAAGAAGGAGGAAGGAGATAAAAAAGGGGGGACTATAGAAGGGAGGGCAGATGGGGGGAGGAGGTAATCAAAAGCAAACACTTTTGAAAAGGGACAGGGTCAAGGGAGAAAACTGGATAAAGGGAGATAGGATAAAAAGGAGCAAAATATAGTTAGTCTTTCACAACATGGGTATTGTGGAAGGGTTTTGCATAATGATACACAGGTGGCCTATATTGAATTGCTTGCCTTCTTAGTGAAGGTGGGTGGCAGTAATATGAATAATATTAATGCTGTCAATTGATGTTCCAAATAATTAATTTTTAACATTACCCTTAGAAAATAAATTACTTCTGAAAAATTTAAGGGCTAAAATAAAATAAAGCATGACATTTCAACTTTTAAAAAATATGTCCTGATTATCAACCTTCCAGCTATATGTCCTCTGGAGGAGCCATGAAAAGAAAAGAAAGCCATTCTACTTTATAGACTATATATACTCTCCTTTCAATCTGGCACTCTCCCATAGCTGATAATGTGTAGTCATTGGCTCCAATACTTTACTTGAAAAAGGATTGAAAAGTATCCAAATGTCAGGGGCCATTACTAGATCATTTTATATCCTATAGTATGCCCAGTAGGGACTATAGTTGCCCTTGTCTTGGACTCAGAGCTACAAAGCCTGGGAAAAAGAATACAGTGATTTTGATCATAATTTAAATAATTCAATCTCAGGAAAAGAAATTGAACAAGCCACAAATAACCTCCCAAGTCAAAAAAACCCTGGAACCAAACAGATTTATAAGTACATCTGCCAAAAATTGAAGGAATAAATAATTCCAATATTACACAAAGTATTTGAAAAATAGGAAAAGAAAGGATCTTACCAAATTCTTTCTACGACACAAATATAGTATTAGTACTTAAACCAGGGAGAGTCAAAATGGAAAAAGAAAACCATAGGCCAATATTATTAACAAAGTTAGATGCAAAAAATTTAAATAAGATATTAGCAAAGAAGCTACAGCAACACAGCACACACAAAAAAATCCACTAAAATCAAATTGGATTTATGCCATAAATACAAGATTGGCTAAATATAAGGAAAATTAACATGTTAATTATAAGAGCAATGAAATCATACAATTGTATTGATTGATACATTAAACGCTTCTGACAAAATATCATACCTGTGAATGTTTAAAAAACAGCCTTAGAAAAACATAGGAATAAAAGGACCTTTTTTGAAATAGGGCAAGCACCTAATGCAAAGAGCTAGCATTATATGTCATGCAAATAAACTAGAAACCTTTTCTAGAGGATCAAGGGTAAAGCAAGAAAGCCTATTATCATCACCACTATCTGATATAGTACTGGAAATGCCAAATACTGTGAGACAAGAAAAAGAAATTAAAGGAATAAACACAGGCAAAGGGAAAATAAAGCTATTAGTTTTTGCAGATGATATGATAGTTTACGTAAGAAACCCTAGAGTCAACTAAAAAACTAATTGAAACAATTAACAACTTCAGAGTTGCAGGATATAAAGTAAATGCACATAAATTATCAGCATTTATATATGTTACCAACAAAACCTACTAGGAAGAACTGGAAAGAGAAATCCATTTAAAATAACTACAGAATGTATGAAAGGCTTGAGAGTCTAGCTACCAAGATACATACAGAAACTCTATGAAGACAATCATAAAACATTCTTTACAAAAATAAAGACAAATCTGAAAGAATATAAATTGCACATGAATAAGCAGAGCCAATATAATAAAAATGACAAAACTACCTAAACTATTTATTCAATGCCATTCCAATGAAACTATCAAAGTATTGATTCATAAAGCAAAATTTTTTAACAAAAATTTTTTTTAACAAAATTCAGCTGGAAGAACAAAAGGCCAAGCATCTCGAGGGAAATAATTAAAAAAAAGTTAGAAGGAAAAGGACCTAGTAGTATCAGATCTCATACTATAGGACAAAGCAGTAATCATCAAAATGATTTGGTACTGGGTAAACAATAGAAAGGTAGATCAAGTGGAACAGTTTAGGTATATGACATACAGAAGCAAAAGAACTCAGTAACAGTGTTTAGACCAGTACTTACCACCACAGATCAGAATTAGTTCCAAATGGATATATGTTTTAAATATAAAAGATCACATCATAAACAAGTTAGAAGAACAAGGAAGAAATTTCCTTTCATATTGACAGACAGAGGAAGAGTTCATGACCAAACGACAAATAAAAAAAAACCATCACATAAGATTATATGGACAATTTTGATTATGTTAAATTGAAGTTTTTTGTATAAACAAAACCAATGCTGATAAAAATTAAAAAGGAAACAGTTACCTGGGGGGAGGGAGTTGCAACAAGTTTCTTTGATGAAGTTCTCATTTCCAGGATATATAAAGAATTGTTTCAAATTTATAAGAATAAGAGCCCCTGTTGATAAATGGTCAAAGAATGGCTGAATCATATGGTACATGGAGGGAAGAAAATTGGAAAAACAGGATGGGGCCAGGCTATGGGAACCTTTAAATGCCAAATAAAGGAATTTTTATTTTGACCTAGGTATAATGAGCCACTTCAATTTACTAAGTGAGGGGAGGGAGGGTGACATGATCATTCCTAAACTTTAGGAAAACCACTTTGTCAGTTGTGTGGAAGATAAACTGCAATAGAGAAAGACTTGAGGCTGGGAGACCAGTTAGCAAGTTATTACAATAGTCTAGGCAAATGGTAATAAAACTAGAATGATGGCTATATAAATAGAGAAAAAGGGATGCATGTTAGAGACGTTGTGGAGGGAGAAAAAGAAAGATTTGGCAACTGATTTTCTATATGGGTGAGAATGGAGATCAAGGATGACATCAACGATGTGAACCTGAGTGACCAGGAAGCTGATTAGTGCCCTTGATGGAAATACACAAGTTCAGAAGACAGGTATATTTAGGAGCAAAGGCAGTAAATTCAGTTCTGGAGGTTCTGAATGTGGGATTCCTCTCAGACATCTCATTCAAAATGTTCAAAGATAGTTGGTAATGTAGAACTAGAGGTTAAGAGAGAGACTACAACTCAATATCTAGATCTGAGAATCATTGGCATAGAAATAATCATGGTACCCACGAGAACTTATGAGATCACCAAGTGACAGCATGTAGGAAGAAAAGAGAAGAAGACCCAGAACAGAGCAATATGGATACATCAAAGGAGACCAAGAAGGATTGGTCATACAGATAGAAAGAGAATCAAGAGATTACAATGCCAAAAACCCAGAGGAGAGTATCCAGGAGGAGGAAGTGATCAACAGATTCAGTAAAGCAGAGAAGTCTAGAAAGATGAAGACTGAAAAGAGGATGTCAGTCTGTTCTCTTTTTAAGTGGCTGTAGACTTCATTGAGATTATAGAATTCTAGGACTTGACCACTGTTTCCACAAAGGATAAATATCCCAAGCACATACACAGAGAAAATAAGTATTTTGCTTTGGGAAGAAAACTAAAAGGCCTAGAGAGAATAAAGGGACATCAAAGTAAATCAGTGATTTCAGGAAACAGTTAAACTTGTTAAGGATATGGAGATTCATTCTACATTAATTCAGAAGGTAGAACTTTCTTGATACCTGTCAGATATCACAACAAAAGATGATAAAATGTACTTTTGTAATGCTCATACTATGTCTGAGTAAAAAAATAAAAAATAATGACAAATATTTATAATGGTAGCCTTATTTGTGGCTTTTCTTAAAATACTCAAGAGATGCAAGACTATCTACTTTACATGAAAGGCAAGTGATTTCCCCAAAATTTCATGTAAATTACTATATAGCAGAAACAGCATTGGAGTAAGAGCTTATGAGTGGGACTTTGATGAAAAGAGCTTTCCCAAAAAATTGCAACAGATCACTGCCTTTAAGCTAACTTCCAAGCCTAACTTATGTAAGGCAATAAAAGTAGATATGAAAATCTAGAAATCTGATGAAGCTCTGAACTTGCACGCTGACCTCCAATATTCTGAGATATTTAACCTAAGTCAAATATAGAGTTGATTTTTAAGAGGTACTATGTTATTTTTTCAAGGTTTCAACATACTAAAAGCTTCTATATAAATACTGTCTTTTTGCATTCTTCTCACCACCCATCATCTCCTCACCTCTTTCAATGAATGAACATGAGCAGTTGAGTTATAGTTGGTGCAATGCCACACAAGAAAAAAATGCCTTAAAAATATACCAACCTATACTGTAAACAGCAAGAGAAAAGAGAAATGTAAAACTGGAAGGAAGATAGCAGGCAGAAACAAGTATTGACAATAAATTTCTGAGCCTTTCTTTTCTTCTAACATATTAATTACTTAATCTCAAGGGAGCACTAAATTAATATTAGAGACATCCACAGCATGATTTTCCACTTAAAATATGCCTTTGATTTTATAACCTCATAGTCTTTTAAATATCCTGTACTTTAATACATTGTCTGTTTTCTAACTATTTTATTCAAAGCTGCTAGTGCAGCAAATAAACAGCACATGCTTTGATCTCATTAAATTACAACTTATAGTTCCTGGAGTCATAAATATTGTGCCCTTTTCTCCCCCACCCCTCCCTTTCTGGAATGGGGTAGTCTGTTTAATATCGCTCTCTCCTTGAGCGCTCTGACGTTTACTCAGACAAATAGCAGGGGTTATGAATGCTGTTCACAGATAGTATCAAGAATTCTTCATGATGCCATAATGGTGAACCAAGCATTCAGAACTGCAATACCTAGTTTTATCTAACAACTAAGTTTGGTCTGTTTAACTTTTCTCCACAAAACTGGAATTCCATCTTATCACAGACCAACAGTTTAAATGTTCTGGAGAAAATCATAGTACAGCATAAAAGAAAAATGAAGATTATCTTTGGGGAAATTAATGAATATATATTAGAAATAAGTAATATGAATAATATTAATGCTGTCAATTGATGTTCCAAATAATTAATTTTTAACATTACCCTTAGAAAATAAATTACTTCTGAAAAATTTAAGGGCTAAAATAAAATAAAGCATGACATTTCAACTTTTAAAAAATATGTCCTGATTATCAACCTTCCAGCTATATGTCCTCTGGAGGAGCCATGAAAAGAAAAGAAAGCCATTCTACTTTATAGACTATATATACTCTCCTTTCAATCTGGCACTCTCCCATAGCTGATAATGTGTAGTCATTGGCTCCAATACTTTACTTGAAAAAGGATTGAAAAGTATCCAAATGTCAGGGGCCATTACTAGATCATTTTATATCCTATAGTATGCCCAGTAGGGACTATAGTTGCCCTTGTCTTGGACTCAGAGCTACAAAGCCTGGGAAAAAGAATACAGTGATTTTGATCATAATGCCATTCCACTCATACCTGGGGAGAGACATTCACCACATGCTTCTGTAAATATGCCAAGAATATGTCTCTAAAGTTTATATGAGCCTGGTTTCTCATCTCTAAGCAAGAAATCAAGCTATATTTTAGAAATATAATATCCTATTTATCTAAAATGAAATACTTATCCTACTCTATGCAGAAAATGTGTATTCTAATATAGAAATTCATTTTACTGAAAGTGATCACATGAAATAAACAATATCTGAGGCATTATCATGTCATCATGAAGCAAAGCCAAAATGGAAAAAATTCCATTTCTGAAAGTAGGGCTACATAAATAAAGCCTTAATAATATGTACAAAATTAAAAGATAAGTTATTTGATCAATTCAAGAAAACAAACATTAAAAAATATAAGATGCGGAACTGAAAACAGTATAAATCACTGCAAATATACCTATGTGTGTTGATGAATGAACTCTTGGTTGTCATTTGCATTTTAATCTTCTATTTAGTCAAATGAATTACCTTTTCAAAGTATTACATAATGTTAGATTCTTGAAATTTAAATTGGAGGTCCAAAATCAGCTGTTTTTAGAATTAAAAGGGGCATCTTTTTTATGTGCATTCTTATTAAATATAGTAAGAAAATCTTTTATAGTCTACAACTTGGGTGAAAATAAAGATTTTCCTCCTATGATTCATACATAACATTCTCTCTCGGGTAACTTGTTGGGGATAAGGCTTATGAAGTCTAGGACATACTAGCAATCAATCAACAAACATTTAAGCACTTACAATAGACCAGGCTCTGTGCTAGGCACTGAGGATACAAAGACAAAATAAAACAGTCTCTGTACTCAAAAAGTTAACATTCTAATGCAAGAGAGAACATGTACATATATACCTATACATAAAATAGGTACAAAATAGCTATGAGGTAATTTGCTGGGAAAGAAGGTGAGATAAGAGAAAGTTCTTGTATAGGAAGTAGTGCTTAAATTGAGCTTTGTAGGAAACAAAGGGATTCAAAAAGTCAGAAGAAAGAATGCATTCCAGACATGGGATAGAAAGTCTGTGCAAAGGCGTAGAGAAGAAAGATGGAAGGTATAATTATCATGTGTGAAGAACAGCAAGAAAGCCAGTGTAGCTGGACCAAAGAGTATATAAAGAGAAGTAATGTAAATAAGGCTAGAAAGCTAATTTGAAACCAGGTCATAGAGGGCTTTAAATGCCAAACAGAGCTATTTATATTTAACTGTAGCATTATAGGGAACCTAGATTATCTTAAGCACAGAAGCAAGCATGGTCAGACCATTACTTTAGGAAAAATAACTTTAGCAGTTCTTTGCAAAATAGATTAGAGAGGAGAGAGGATCAATTAAGGAAGGCTCCACAGATAGTCCAGCTAAGTGGTGAAGAAGCCCTGAACTAGGGTGATAGCTTCACAAATAGAGAGGAAACAAATGTGAAGGATGGTATGGAGACACAATTGACCACACGTGGCAATGGATTATATATGTTGGAAGGAGAAAGAGTAATGACTCAAAGACGACTCTGAAGTTGTGAACCTGTGTGATTGAAAGAGAAAGATGTCTTTGACAGAGGGAAGTTCAGAAGAAAGATTAAGTTTTGGGGAAAAGATAATGAGTTTTGTTTTGGACAACTGGAGTTTGAGGTGGCTATGGAACTTCCAGGGAGAAATAGCTTTAAATAGAAAGATACTGATATCAGATTAGTAGTGCTCAGGAGAAAGACTGGGGCTGGATATGTAGATCTGGGAGTCTTATTCATAGATACAATAAACCCATGGGGAGGTGGTAAAGTCACCAAGAAAGAATGTGTATGAAGAGGGGACCATGACAGAGCCCTGAGGAACACCCACAGTTAGGGGGTATCACGGATTCAGCAAAGGAGACTAAGAAGGAGGAGTCAGAAGGAGGAGTCAGACCAAGACAAAGCAGTGTCACAAAATACAGAGAGAGGAGAATTTCAAGGAGAAGTGATTGGTCAAGAGTAAAATGCTACAGAAAAGTCAAAAAAGCTACCAAGAAAAAACTACCAGATTTGAAAATTAAGGAATCATTTGTATGAGCCAGAATACAAAGGGATGAGGGGTGAAGGAGAGGTGAAGAATTGGAAACAATGAGAACAGATAATTTTTTTTCTAGGAATTTGGTTGTGAGTGAAAGATATAGGATGACAGTTTGAAGGGAAGATAGAGTTAAGTGAATAGACTCAGCTATTCATTCTACGTGTGCCCCTCTCTTCAAGTATGAGAGAGAGATCCAAAAGATGACACATCTTTTGGACATCTAGTATACATAAAGAGCTGCATATAGTTATAAGCAGTGTTCCACTGTAGACAATCTTTCACCTCAAGCTCAGTATGCATGCACATTACATTAGCAATCCCATAACCCCAATTCTGCAACCTGGGTAACTGATTATTTCATTGCTCCCCTGAAATGGTGTTAAATAAGTAGTATTATTTCATAATTAATTATTAAAGAATACATTCTACCTGGCAGTACAAAACATTCCCTTGTCAACAATTCTGCCCTTTTTAGATCCTTATTTGGCTAGATTTTATCTAGGGCAAAATTACAGTTAAATGAAAAGATACAGTGGCATTATGCAATGACTATCATTGATGTGCACAAAAAGAATATATTTGCTCTCTCAGGACCACATTTTAATTTTTTTAAGTTTTGTCCTTTATGCAATGATAATGGAACACACTTTACTCCTCTAGGCAGAGATATATTGAACTACAAGGGGAGAATGTTGCATCTAATGTCAGACAAGGTCACCTATCACTTTTTTATCCAACTGTTTTGTTATTAACTGTCTGTTACAAAGGAGAATTCGATTCTGAGGGAAGGAGGAGGAGGATATCCAGAAATCAATACGATGCAAAAACACAAAGTATCAATAAAGCTAGTTTTAAAATAATAATAATAATAATAATAATAATAATAATAATAATAATGCAAACCAGTATTATGCATGGCACAATCAGTAAAGCTTTTTTTCTTAACAAAGTAACAGTACCATGGATAGCAGATCTAGAACAAGAGAGAAAATTCAAAAACAGAGTTCAACACCCTAATTTTTCAGAAAAAGAAACTGATGACCCAAAAGACTAAGAAATTTTCAAGATTATAAGAATATGGGACTGAACTATTCATGCTTTCTTACCCAGTGTTCTTTCTAACTAATGGCACATATCTGGAGAACAACAGGATGGGCAACTTGGCCCACAGAAACAGAATTGCCTTTAAGCAAAGATGAATAGTCCATACAGAAAAAGACCTTACAACACTGGCCTCATTAGCATCACATTTGAACATAGTAAACTAAGAAGGCTACTCTTTGAGTAACTACCTCTAAAATAAAATCTACTAATAATAAATATTTTAAATAAATAATAAACATTAAATGTATTTGTTTCTTTGGATTCCTATGTAATGGGACAGATAGATTCTCAAAGCCTAAAGTTCAGCAGAGAAAATTAGTCCAGGAAGACTCAAAAATGAATTTCAGAAGATACAAAGACAAACAATTTCAATGAAGAGGAAAAAGGGAAGGTGTCTGAAAAGGATGTGGAGGCATATTGAACTTACCAGTTAACTCTCATTTTAAAAGGACATGGAAAGAAGATAGATTCAAGAACAAATAACTAAAAATGAATATGAAAGGATAGAATACTGCTTTATGAATTGTGTCAGGCTAATGTGGAAATGTTTAATATAACTGTACATGTATAGCCTATATGAGATTGCATGCCATCTTGAGGAGGAGGGAGAAGAGGGAGGGGGAGAAAATTTAGAACTCAAAAATCTTATAGAAGTGAATGTTGAAAACGAAAAACAACTTTAAAAAGAAGAACTGTGTCAGGGAGGTAGAGCCAAGATGGCAGTATAGCAGGAAGAGGTGCAGTGAGCCCCTTCCCTCCCCACCCCCAAATTTTTCAAAACAGATCTAAAAAATGAAATAGAATCATGATGGGGAAATCCAAGAAAAAAATCACAGTGAGTCATTTTTCTAGCCCAGATCAGCATAGGAAGACAGAAAAAAAGGTCTGAGATCTGCAGATGCTGGTTACAGAGTCTGGCCAGGAATTCACTGTTGAGGAGGCCACAGATCCATACTGAGGCACTTCAGTGAGAAGAGGTGACAACTGGCAGCTTTGTCACTCACTACTCAGTTTCAGGTCATGAATCCAGGGTACATAGAGAAGGGTGCCTGCTCAGGAGGGTGATGTTCCAGGGAAAGGAATAATCTTAGGCCCTAAGTGGTGTACTGAGAAACAGGTTTAGAAGCAAGCAGATGCTTTGGACTCAGATGCCAGGAGCAGAGTAGGGTCTAAATTCTAGCTACTAGTCGAGTCCGAAGCCCTCAAGACAGGAATCCCATACCAAAGTGAAGCCTGCAATTCTGTCACTCTGAGCCAGCAGAGTTTCCCAGCTGGCCAATAGTGACTGAGCCCAGCAGCAGTCTACTATTGCTCAGACTCAAAATTAGGTCAAGAGCTTGTAGAGTTCAGACTAGGGGTGGGGGGCGGAGGAGGGATGCAGCAGTCAGACTTTGTCCTAAATCCAATCATGTCAAGAGCTTTGGAAGTTTGCAAGTCCCCAGTCTGAACTGTTCCTGGGCACTCAGCCCAGACCTTCCCTTCAGAAGGGGGCAGAGCCTGGCCCTAATATCAAGTCTGAACTCAGGAAGTAGGCAGGAAAAATGAGCAAAAAAAATTTCACCATAAAAAGCTATTGTGGCAATAAGGATGCTCAAGATACAAGCTCAGAAAAAAATGATTCTAAAACATCTACCAGCAAAGCTTCAAAATAAAACATAGCTCAGACACAAATTCAACTAGAATCCCTGGAAAAGAAAAAGAACTTTAAAAGAGCTAAATAAAAATTTAATCAGTGAAATGAGAACAATTGAAAAAAATTGGAAAATAAGAGCTATTGGAAAAGGAATTAAGAGAGGAATGACACAAGAGGTACAAAGCCTGGCTCAAGTAACAAACTCCTTGAAAATGAGTATGGACCAAATAGAATCTAATAACTCCATGAGACAGCAAGAAATATTAGAACAAAATCAAAAAGTTGAAAAAAGTAGAAGAAAATATAAGGGATCTCATAGCAAAAACAACTAATCTACAAAACAGTTCAAAGAAAAATAACTTAAAAATCATTAGACTGAATGCCATAACCAAAGAAAGATCCTAAACATCCTGTTTCAAGACATTTTAAAGGAAAATTGTCTAGATCTCTTAGAACCAGAGGGTAAAATAGAAATGGAAAGAATCCACTGTTCACTTCCTGAAAGAAACCCCCAAAACATAAATTCTCAGGAGCCAAATAGCCCCATAGCCAAGATCTAGAGCTTCCAGGTCAAAGAAAAAACACTGCTAGCAGCAGGAAAGAAAGAATTCAAGTACCAATGAGCCACAATCAGAATCACAAATGATTCAGCAGCCACCACCATAAAGAAGATGAGAGCTTGGAATATGATATTCCAGAAGAATATAAGTTTACAACTTATCCAGCAAGACAGGGTATAACCCTTCAGGGGGTGGGGTGAGGGAGAATGGTTCTTCAATGAAACAGAGAGTATTGACTATACATGTTTGCAAAAGGGATTCTTTTTTCATTCTGGGGTGGGGGTGGGGAGAGAGAGAAAGAGAGAGAATTTCTTGCTGATTGAAAAGTATATATGTGTGTATATATATATACATGTATATATATATATATATATATATATATATAATTTTTTAAAAGTATACTAATGCACAGAATGACTTAAGGCTGATGAGGAAAATTAAGCACAATAAAAAAGGGTGCTTTTTACATCCATGCTCCTGGAAGAGAGGTGGATCAAAAAAGGGATAGAACTGCTTGGGGTAGATGGAACAATGATAACAAGGAAGAGGGAGAAAGGCAGAGTTACTCCATTCTCATTTTGCTTCAGTTTTCTCTGTAAAAGAGTCTTTGGGCTAGAAGGAATAAAAACAGCTAATAAGGAGGTGGTACCAAGATAAGTAGGATGATAGCACAAAAGTACCTCTTTGATGACTTCAAGTCATCTGGCTCTTATGAGTTACATCATCAAGTGCTGAAAGAACTGGCACATATGATTGCTGAGCCACTGTCAATGGTATCTGAAAGAATAGGCAGAGTGGGAAGAGTAATGCAGGACTAGAGGAGAGAAAATGGTGTTTTGCTCTCCAGAAAAGAGAAGAGAATAGGTTGTTAGAACTAGAGTCTGAATTCAGTTCCTGGCAACATCCTAGAACAGATTATTAATGAGATGATTAGTGAGTACCTTGAAAAGGAAGTGATGATTACAAATATCATGGCTTATTCAAGAACAGATCATATCAGACTCACCTTCATTCCTTATTTAACAGGGCTATTAAAAAAGTACATGAGAGGAATTCTGTAGAAATAGTTTACCTAGATTTTAGAAAAGCATTTTATAAAGTCTCTAATGCTATTCTTGAGGAAAAGATGTGGAATACACTATAGTATGCTTAGGTAGATTTAAAATTGGTAAAATAATGGGCCCCAAATAGTCATTAATGGTTTGGCATCAACAGGGAAGGAGCTCTCCAGTGGAAAAGCCCCATGCTATTTAACAATTTTTATCAATAACTTGTATAAAGGCTCAGGTGGGATGCTGATCAAGTTTTCAGATGATTCAAAGCTAGGAGGGAGGGCCAACACAGTGGATACCACAGTCAAGATCTCCCCAAAATGTTGGCTGGCTTGATACATGGGCCAAGTTAATAAGATGAAATTTATTAGGGCTAAATCTTGGGTCTAATAATTGAGTTCAAGTAATTGACTGCACAAGTACAAGACAGGGAGAGGTATGGTTTGACAGTTGTTTGTCTCAAAGAGATCTGGGAGTTCTAGTGGACTACAAACTCAACAAGATTCAACAGTGTAACAGCAGTCAAGAAAGCCGACATGATCTTGGGCTGGACTGAGATGCACAGTTTTGAGGAGACAGGAGATGACCACCTCTGATGTGTATAGTGCTCATTAGAAGGGACATTCAAAGGCTGTAGAAATCCAGAGGAGAGCCATAGGCATGGTTGAGAACTTCAAGTTCATGCCATATACAGATCACTGAAGGGAATGGGCATGTTTAACCTGAAGAAGAAAAGGCCCATGGAGAACATGATCACTGTTTTCAAGTAACTGAAGGATTGTCATGTAGAAGAGGAATTAGACTTCTACTTGACCCTAGAGGACAGATCAAGAACAAAGGGTAGAAGTTGCCTGGGCAGACAAATTTACATTTGATAAAGGAAAAAAAAGCATGCTAGCAATCAGAGCTATCCAAATAAAGAAAAGGGCTGCTTAGGGAGGTGTTGTTGTTCGGTGATTCAGTCCTATCCAACTCTTCATTATCCCATGGACCACAGCGCACCAGGCCCTTCTGTCCTCCACGATCTCTCAAAGTCTGTCCAAGCTCACATTCATTGTTTCGATGACACTATCTGTCCATCTTATCCTTTGCCATCCACTTTACCTTTTGCCTTCAATTTTTCCCAGCATCACTGTCTTTTCCAATGAGTCTTGTCTTCTCATTATGTAGCCAAAGTATTTCAGCTTTAGCTTCAGTATTTGACCTTCCAGTGAATAGTCTGAATTAATTTCTTTAAGTATTGACTGATTTGATCTCCTTGCTGTCCAAGACACTCTCAAAAGTCTTCTCTAACATCACAGTTGTTGATTGTTGCTATTTCTCCTGGCAACCTTAATTCCAGCTTTTGATTTGTCTGGCCTGGCATTTGGCATAATGTACTCTGCACATAAGTTAAATAAATAAGGTGACAATATACAGTCTTATACTCCTTTTCCAATCTTAAACCAATCAGTTGTTCCATGTTCAATTCTAACTGTTGTTTCTTGGTCTGCATACAGCTTACTCAGGAGACAAGTAAGATGATCTGCTAGTCACCTGTCTTTGAGGACTTGCCACATTTTGTTGTGATCCACATAGTCAAAGATTTTCATGTAGTCAATGAATCAGTATATGTTTTTCTGGAACTACCTTGCTTTCTCCATAATCCAAAATCCTCTGCCTCTCCAAAAATCAGCCTGCTCTTCCGGTAATTCTCAGTTCACATATTGCTGAACCCTAGCTTGCAAAATCTTAAACATAACCTTACTGGCATGTGAAATGAGTATAATTGTTCAGTAATTTGAACATTCCTTGACATTGCTCCTCTTTAGGATCAGGACATACACTGATCTTTTCCAATCCAGTGGCCACAGTTGTGTTTTCCAAATTTGCTCGCATATGAGTGAAGCACTTTTACAGCATCATCTTTTAGGGTTTTAAATAGCTCACCTGGAATTCCATCACCTCCATTAGCCTAATTGTTAGTAATGCTTCCCAAGGCCCACTTGACTTCATTCTCTAGGATGTAGCTCTAGATCAATAACCACTACATCGTGGCTATCAGTGATGTTAAAATCTTTCTTATATAGTTCTTTGGTGTATCCTTACCACCTGTTCTTAATCTCTTCTGCTTCCATTAAATTCTACTATTTTTGTGCATGAAACTTTTATCATCTGCATGAGTTTCCCTTGATAACTCTAATTTTCTTGAAGAGCTCTTTTCCACTCTATTGTTTTCTTCTATTTCTTTGCATTGTTCGCTTAAGAAAACCTTATCTCTCCTTGCTATTTTCTGGAATTCTGCATTCAGTTGGGCATATCTTTCCTTTTCTCCTTTCCCTTTCTCTTTCCTTCTTTCCTCAGCTATTTGCAAAGCCTCATCAGCCATTTCGCCTTTTTGCTCTTCTTTTTCTTTAGAGTATTTTTGTTGCTGCCTCCTATACAATATTGCAAATCTCTGTCCATAGTTCTTCAGGTACTCTATCTACCAGTTCTAATCACTTAAATCTATTTATTACCTCCACTTCATATTCATAATAGATGTTATTTAGGTTGTATCTTTATTATCTGATGGTTTTCCCTACTTTTGTCAATTTAAGTCTGAATTTTGCAAAAATTAGCTTTTGATCTGAACCACAGTCATCTCCAGGACTTGTTTTACCTGACTGCATAGAGCTTCTCCATCTTTGGCTGCAAAGTAAATGACCAGTCTAATTTCTATATCGAACATCTGGTGATTTCCATGTGTACAGTCACCTTTTGGGCTGTTGAAAAAAAGTATTTGTTATGACCTGTGAGTTATCTTGGAAAAACTCTATTATTCTCTGCCCTGCTTCATTCTGTACTCCAAGGCCAAACCTGCCTGTTATTCATGGCAAATAACTCCAGTATCTTTGCCAAGAAAACCCCATGGACAGTACTAAAATGATAAAAGAGATGACATTGGAGGATGAGGTCCTCAGGTCAGAAGATGTCCAACACGCTACTGCAGAAGAGCAGAGGATAACTACAAGTAGCTCCAGTACTACTGAAGTGACTGGGTGAAAGCCAAAAGGAAACTCAGGTACAGATGCATCTGGTGATGAAAGGAAAGTCCAATACTGTAAAGAGGTATAATCTCAAAAATGACCAAATGATATCTGCTTGGATTCAAGGCAAACCATTCAATATCACAGTAACAAAAGCCTATGCTCCAGCCACTAAAGCTGAAGAGGCCAAAGCTGATCAATTCTATGAAGGGAGGTGGTAGGTTCCAGCAAAGGCTCTACCTAATGGGATTCTTTTTCAGGTGTGAATTAGACTAGATGACCTTCCAATTCTGAATTCTAGGAAGAACCCTGATCTTCCAGACTCTCAGTCAACTATACATTAAAGAAGTGGAAAAGGACAATGGGATAGATTTTGCTGAACACAGACATAAAGTTTAGGGGACACACTATAGTTGTATTCAAGTACCTAAAGCCCTGTCATATGAAAAGGGATTAAACTATTCTCCTTGGCCCCAGAAGGCAGAAGGAAGAACAATGAACAGAAGTGGCAAAACGGTGAATTGTGCTTGATAGAGGTGTTCAAATGTGCAATGGATTACCTGGGGAAGTGATATGTTCCCTGTTATTGGAGGTTCTATTTGGAATTCAAAGTCCTTCATAATTTAGCACCCTCCTACCTTTCCATTCTTCTTACAACTCATTCCCCAACTTTTACACTTCAATCTAGAGATACTGGTCTCCTGGTGGTTCCACAAGCAAGACAATCTTATCTTTCAGCTCTGGACAGTTTCTCTGGATTTCCCTCATGGCTGGAGTGCTCCCTCTCCTCATCTCCATCTACTGGTTTCCTAGGCTTCCTTTAGGTCCCAGCTAAAATCCCACCTTCTAAAGGAAGCCTTTCCCAGTCCCTCTTAATTCTAATGTCTTCCCTCTGTTCATTGTTTCCTATTTTCCCCATGTGTAAATACTCATTTACTTGCTGTCTCCCATGTTAGACTGTAAGCTCCTTCAGGACCCGGCTGCCTTTTGCACCTTTTTGCATCCTCGCTGCTTAACACAGTGCCTGGTGTACAAAAGGTGCTTGATAAATGTTTACTGACTGAGGTTTTAATACAAAAGCTAGCCAACCATTTTTCCCTTGCTTCCTTCAAGGTTCAGTTCAGCCCCTAACTGCTGTGTCTTCATCTCTCCAGCTATCTTTCTTCCTCTCTATAGACATTGTAGGTTTCTTTGTACACATATGTTGTTTCCCCCACTAGAATGTAAGCACTTTAAGGGTTGAGCCGGTTTTTGCTTTTTCCCGTGCATCCTCAGTACTTAGTATAGGGCCTAGCATACATTGAGCGCTTAATAAGTACTTCTTGATTCACTTCTTGATTTTCTGAATGTGATACCAGAGATTCTTATTTGAGTACTAGCTGGACTCAAGGACCCCCACACTCTGTTTGGCAAGACTGTATTTTAATGTTAATAAGAACTATCATTACATAGCTTTAAGGTTACAAAGGTTTAAGGTTTACAAACGTCTATTTTCATCCTCACAACAATCGGGTGAGGTAGGGGCCATTATTACTCCCATTTTTCATTTGAAGGAGCTAAGGCTGAAAGAAGCTAAAGTGATTCGTCCAAGGCCATATAGCTAACCAGTATCTGAGACAGGGTTTGAACTCAATTCACACTAACTGCAAGTCAGGCACTCTATCCAACTGTACCCTGGAGCTGTCTGGTTTACAAAGAGAAGGATACTGTACATTTGAATGGAGTTTTATTTTAATTTTCAAAGCACCTTTACCCGGAATCATAGAATATTAGCATAAAGAAGGCCTAAGAGATAATTTAGTTCCAGGATTCTTAACCTTTCTCAAGTCATGGACCCCTGTGGAAATCTGATGCCCTTCTCAGATTGTTATTTTTTATTCATAATTGAAGGGAATGTTAAATACCTCTTAGAGGTTAGAGAAAATAAAGATGTAATTATTTTCTCATCCAAATTCATAGACTCCTGAAGGTCCCCTGATCTAGTCTCTCATCTTTAAACAGAAGAAACTGAGGCCAAAGCATGTGGAATGGCCGAAAGTGACAAAATTGTTTAGTGGCAGAGCCAAGCCTAGAGTTCCCTGACTGCTAGTCTAGCTCTCTTTTCACTAGAAGTGAAAACACTAACATTATTATTTCATATTCACAATGACCCTATATATAGATAGGTAGGAAAGAAAATAATATGCCCATTTAACAGATGATAGTGTTGAGGGACTGAGACTTCCTTATGGTCAAACTCCCAGTATTGACAGGGTCAAAACAAAATCCAGGACTCCTGACTCTCAACCCCAGGGTTTTATTCCACTAGGATTGCATTGATGATTCCACCACAACATAACATAATCAGTGCTATAAGAATGATAGTGAAATTGGGCAATAGTTGCCATTTTATCTGTGGATGTCTAATTTGTTTCAGTTTGTTAGAGATGCTAATAACTAGACAAATGTCAAAGGTTCTGTGGGCTCTTTAAGCCATCTTCAAAGTTCATGCCATTGGTCACAAAGAATAAGAATGAGTGAATTGTGGCTCAATTAGAAAAAAAAATCAGACAACTTAAAGTTCATATTACCATGCCAACACTTTTTTTGCAGCCCTACTACCAAATACGTAACAACTTTCAGCCATTATCCTACAAGATTAAGAATCTTAAAGCAACTTTTGAGATCAGACCTGTGATTTCATTGGCACAGACAAGTCCAAGAGAGGAAACTCTCTACCAGTGCAGATTGTTCTGAAGCTGATAGTCTAATTAAGTTGCCTGAGGAAATGAGAGATTAAATTACTTGCTCAATGTCAGAGGGTGGGACTTAAACCCAGGCCTTCTGGCTCTCTCTCCACCATCCCACGCTGTCTTTCAATCTTAGAACATAATCTCATAGAATACTAGCAAACTCTATGGCTCATACCTGTTTTAAACTACATACTTCAGATTCCAGTTTTTTATTTGTTGCTGACAGTCTCTTATTTAACTGGATTGCTTCATGTACTACAAATAGATAAAAATATTTAGAAAAATGTTATATTTTAAATATGCTATATCATTATTATTGTGCAACCACCTGCCCAGATAAAATAAAAATTAAACCAAAGATAACATAATTATTTACTGGAGAGAATTTGAGAAGTATTCAAATTGCCTTTTCTTTTTTTTTTTTTACTGAAAACTACAGTAAAACCCATTTTAAATCATCTCATTTAAAGCAGTTTAAATATTTTTCATTGAATAAATGTATAAAATGTCTGAAGTGTAATACCTACCATTCTGTTCTAATTTTTCATGGCTTCCTTTTACCATTCCAAATTGACATGTGATTGTAGCATAATATTTCTCTATCTCATTCAGTTGCTTATGATGATCTTCTTTAGCCAGAAGGTGTAACTGAAGCTTTTGTTCCTATTTTGTACAATAATGTTAAACTCTAAATATTATATAATACCTAGTTTCAGTATATAACATTAGGCAGATGCATTACTTCATAACAACTGTAACAAATAATTCCAGAGTACACATATTATTGATTTCTCAAAATTAGGTGTGGAAATGTTTAGGTTTTATGATATATTAAATCTACATAAGTTTGGTTTTTGTAGTAATTTTCTTATTCTCATAAGAAATGCATATTAGGGGCTATATCTCTCTGGTATCCAATTTTTTATTCAAGATCAATTAGCAAATGAGGAACAGAAATAAAGCAATTTTCTGGTTAATCACCTAAATGTCTTCAATTCTCCTTTCTAGTATAAAAAATTAGGCTCATGTTATAAAACAATCAAATCCCTGAACAATTTCAATAAATACTGTAAAACAGTAAACATTTATCAAGTACCTCTATGTGCCAGGCACTATGCTAAGTCCTGGAGATGCAAATAAGAAAAAGAAAGACAGCTGCAGTCCTCAGGGACTATATAATCCAGTGGGGGAAGACAACCAAGGGATGCTGCCAGAAGGTACCCAATGAGGAAGCATGACGTTGAGGAGTTACAACCAAGTAGAGTAGCTGGTACAAAACAACATCATCCGTCTACTGCTCCACCTCATGTCTCATTGTGTTTCATCAAGTCTCACCTAGACTCCTGTAATCCTCTGTTCTCCCTGCCTCCACGATCTCCTCACTTGAGTCTAAACCATCTCTATATGTCACTATCAGATGCACCTTCTTAAAACGATTTTGATTATGTTATCCCCCTATTTAAAGTGGTTACCCACTGCCTACAAAGTAAAAGTCCATTCTCTTTAGCCTGGCATTCAGGGTCCCACATGCTCCGACCCCAGCTTACATTTCCTTTCCTTATTTCTCATTATTCCCATATGTTTCATGCAAATTGGACTTGTCATCATTTCCTAAACATGTCCTCCACTTTAACTTTCACTGCCTTTGTTCAAGGTCTTCTTAACACAATTAATACCCTCCCTTTGTCAAAATCCTACCATTCTTCTGGGCTCAGTCCAAAGGAAGCCTTCTGTGATCCTGTCAGCTACACAACTTCTCCTACCTCTAAACCCCTATAGTACTTTGTACCCCTTTTATAACACTTGCCATATTATACTTTGTATTTATACTTAGCTTGCTTGCTTATTTGTCTTACATCTCCCTACTAGCCTGTAAGTTGAGAGCAGACAGACCGTGTCTTGTTCATGTTGCATTCCCCACAGCACATCATAAATACAGCACACAGCAAATATTTACTGAATTGAGAGCCACCATGGTATAACAGGAAGCTGCTAAATTTGGGTGCAGGAAACCTGGATTCAAATCCTGGCTCCAACACTTGATAGTGATTGAGTGACTTAACCTTTGTGAGCATCTGAAAATGGAGGTAATAATATCTGTATTAAGTATAACTTAGTACCTTCACACAGTTATTGTGAGAAAAGCACATTGTAAACATGAAGACTTTACATAAATGCAAGTTGTTATATCAATTTGGTTGTCAGGAAGAACATAAAGAAATCTGTGACAGAGGGGTCCCCTAACATTGCCTTTGAGAACCTAGGGTGAACTCAACAAGACCGACTTATCAGAGTAAGACTTTACAAAAATATTTGTAACAATCAGATTTGCAAATATTCAGGAGTATATCTGCTGGTTAAAATAAAATATAACCTGTACACCTTCTCACCTGATTCAAGGATATTCAGAAGTCAAAGAAATTTCCCTTAATTCCATCATCACCGAATTTTGGATGCCGGGATAAAAATTCAGAAATAAAACTTAAACTTTTATTTTCTCTTTTGCAAGCTGCTATACAAATTTCTTTGGTTAACCTCACTGTCATGGTTTTTAAAAAATCAATTTTTTTGTCCATTCTTTTAAGAGACTTTAATCTTTGGAGTCATAATTATCAAGCAAACTCTAAACTGTAATGACAACCTAAAGTTACATAAAGGCATAACATTATATAAACATGTTGGTAGTATTATTTATAAAACCCAACAAAGCTATTAGTCTCTCTTTTTAGTTCAACAAACACTGTATAAAAGGGAATGGCTATTTCACTGATCATTTTATTGAATGCTTCAATATTAAAATTTAATCAAGTTAATTTTAAGAAAAATTATTGTTTCCTCTCAATCCAGACAGCATTCATTTTCTTTAGAGATAAACTGACATGTAATCACAGAAAATAAGGAGGGAGGTCTTCCATTCTATGACAACAGCTATAAAGGACAGTCTTAGAGAGGTGCCTGGGGAGGCAGAGAACTTAAGTGTAACATGGTAAAATAGCTTGTATGTGTCAGAGATAGAACTCGAACCCAGATCTTTCCGTCTCCAAGGCTGGCAGTACTCCAAAATTTGCCTTCTGGGGCCACACAAAACAAGTCTAATCCATCTTCTAAATGCCAGCCCTTCAAATATGCCCATTGTATCCAAGTATTATCTTATATTGATTGAATATTCCCAGGTCCTTAGAATGTCCTGGAAAGACATGGTTTCAGGTCCTGTAATTGTGATTTAATAAGTTTTCATTCCCCTTATTAAACTATATTAAGAACCTAATGAGACACTATAGTCCCCAAAGCAATCGCTGATCAAAATTTAAGATTTTTCCCTATGGTGACCTTAATAAGTCAATATTTAGATTATAAATAGTGGTTCTTTTGTCACCCTAGAGTTTGTTACCATTGGTTTTTTTTAAATAATGATTGTAATTATTTTTTTCATGAGGAAAAGGAATTATTCTTATCGGGGGAGTAGTTTGGGTTAATAGTTGTTTATTGTCTATGGCAGTTTCAATATTCTCTTTTAAGTTATTTGGTTAGTCACAACTTGGCTGAATGGTACCTCTGGAAGACTTAGAAATTCACTAGAAGTTAAATGCTTACCCATGGGAGATAAAAGCAGGGAGAAAAGCTGCAGGGGATTATTTTCAAAATTACTTCTTTCAGAGCACCAAATTATATATTTTATATACTAGTGCCCTGAAAATTTGATTTACTGGTCATGGGTAAGCATCTTATTTCCAGTTAATGTCTTGGTCATCTAGGTTTGCCATAGCATCAAACAATAGGAGTGAATTCCACAGAACATTTTGGGATTGCCATTACAAACAGATAAAAGAGAGTTCAAGTCCTGACTCTAACACAGATAGACTGTGTGACCCTGGGCAAGTCACTTAACCTCTTAGTGCCCCAGGCAACTCCCTGAAACCATAAATTGTAGAACAGGTGCTAATATGTATTGGTAGAGAGAGATCCACAAGCATATGAAATCACAGAATCACTCAAAAAAAAGATAAAAAACATTTAGGTTATAGAAGATGAGAATAATTTTAAAACTGATTTCCAAGTTTTTAAACAATTATGTAAGAAATTTAAATGTTCTCAGATGCTATAAAATAAATATAAGGCATACATTTAACATTTGCTTTTAGCAAATAATATTTTTCTTTGCTATTTAGATAAAAACTATGATGCAATTATGCCATAACTATTATTCCAATAACTTCCTTCTATGAGTTTGTAATTCATAACAAAAGGCAACCTAGAAGTGACATAAAACTATGGAGATTTTCTTAAATATTGCAACACCCTTTAAATTATACATATTTGTTTAATAAAATTTAAAAGTGAAATAAGACAAAACACATTTTATGTTGCCTTTGATCTTTAACTTGTAGCTTTATCTCCCAGGTCAAAGGACATATTATTCAATTTCACCATATTTTGTGTAAAACCACTGTAGCGTTGAAGATGACTTTCAGTACAAATGTCATGGTACTTAAAGCTAAACCGGACTCTAGTTTTTCGGCTTCTTAATTAAAATCACAGTTTATAATAGTCTGACAATATTATCTTTATTCTTTCCAGTTGAACAGCAGCAGAATTTTCACAGCTTTTATTCAATCAAGCTTAGCAATCTTTATACAGCTCTCTTTTATTTCCTAATACAGCAAAAATAGGTTTCCAAGAGGCACAACAGTTACTTTGTACAGCTTTGTATTTGATGTCACAAGAAATCATCCTCTCATGTTTCCAGCCCTTTCCTAATAACAAACCTCAATTTAATTCCATAAAAAATTTTGCTATCCTCCCATTCTCTAATCAGACTAGGATAAGATTAACTTCTGCAAAGAAGTCCTGTGCAGATGGAAATGGGAAAGGAGTACTGTACTAGAGGGAAAAAATATAGTTTTCAGAAGGCACACTACCATAAGTAATTAATACTCCACAAAAATCTTATTTTTTCATGCTAAAATATTAATTTTTAAATACACAGTATAATGCTGGGCACACAGTAAGCCCTCCCTTGATAAATAATGAATCTTTTCCTAATTTTGATTTTCAGATGCAGCTTCACATTGAGGTACTGTAAAGCTAAAATATTATCTAACTAAAGCACTATTTCAAAATGAAGTTTCTTTTTAAAAATCAAGGGCTGTAACTTTTTTTAAAATCTAGGTTTGCATATATACTCAATAATAACTTCATTAAATGAAGTAGTTTTTTTAAATGTCACCACTTCTATCAATAATTTGGTAGCTATTCAAAAAATCTATTTTTAACAAGGTAAATATTAAGCAATCTTAAATTTAGAAAACAATTTTGAGAATAATATTTTAAATGAGTTCAACCTTAAAATGATACAAATTTATAAGTATCAACTACTTTATTGATCTCAATCTTATCTATCTCAATTTTACATTAATAGAAAGGAATATTAAGTTGTCCCTTATTACCACATTAGAAATAATGAACAATGCTGTAACTTCCTTACCATTTCATTTACTTTCTTCTGTAAAGAATATTTTGAAACCTTGAAAAATAAGAAAAACATTTTACATTAGTTACTTTTTATAAATTCCTCCTGATGTTAAAACTGCATTTTGTAAACTGTGGCATTCATTTTCCATGTGACATTTATTTTTTGGTTAGTGCATCTTCAAATAAAAATGTGACAGATATTTCTTTGCACTTCTGGAGAGGCACATTTCTCCGCATACAACTACAACCTAGCTAGCTGATAATCTATTTCAATTTGTGAGAATGGGGAATGTGTGGTCAGAGAGTGTTTAAATGGAACAGAAAAAAATAATAAATTATAGGGGCAGAGGTGTTTGAGAGACAAGAGAAAAGGATGAAAGGGCAGCTCAAACTGGAAAGGCTACCTAATTCACAACTGCAAGATGGGAATCCAGGGTAAATCCGTCAAATGAATTCTCATTCTTATTCTTTGAACACCACCATATTCTCTTCGATGTACATTTTGCCTAACAGTTCACAATCAAGTTTCATCAGAAACTACCTCCCAAACCAGCACAACCTTTCCAGAGCACCTTCTAAATTTTAAGTTTAACTTGATGCCCTCTTCCCACCTGACAATAATTAATGCCAAATCCTACACCACACTAAAAAGCAACAAAGAAGAAATAAAACTCTAAAATACATTAAATGAAAGCTAAGGCCAAACATTATTTTTATCCATATCTTTCTATCTGATTATAGGCACACTTGGGCACTACATTCAAGTTTGGTTTTCAATAAGAATATTTATTTCATAATATACATAGAAATATTTCTGCAGCCATATTGACATTTGGAAAGGCAGTATGGCTTAAGTGGACTGAATGCTGTCCTTGAAGTCAGGAAGTCCCTATCCTCTTTCTGGCAGTTACTTACCAGCTGTGTGCCTGTGAGCCCTTAATTTCTGAACATCAGGCAACTCTCTAAGATTTTTCTACTAAGTTAGAGATGGACTAAAATTTCCCACTGCTATGAAATCATAGATTTTTAGAGGATTAGGTGTAAGAATGTTTCTTTCAACTACATAGTTTTTGCAATTCTATGATAAGCAACTCCCCATCATAAGAAAAAAACTCAGCAAGTGCCAATTTTTGCATTATTTGTAAAATTCAATCTCAGATACTGATTTTCTTTTGTTTCTCTTTTACAGGTACTGCTCATTTTGTGTAAAAGATGTGATCACAGAACTGCAGGATCTCAGAGTTGGAAAGGACCTCAGATGCCCTCTGTAACCTGCAACTGAACAGAAATCCAGTCTGCAACATGTCAGAGAGCACTTGGGACCTTCCAATTCGAGAAAACCACTACTTTCTCAGATAACTTACACTGTGTTATTGCTCTAATTCTTAGAAGCTTTCTCCTTAGATCAAATCTATATCTTCCCCTATGAAACTTTCCATACATCGCTCTTCATTCTGCCTTGTGTATAAGTCTTACATCAGCACTTCAAACGCCTGAAGACCAATAGCCAGTTTCCAATAAGTACTTTCTCCAGGCCACATACTTCCAGTTCCTCCCACTGCTCTTTGGATCCTATGGTCTCCTATGCTCTCATCATACTAGTCACCATTCTTTGATTGCACCCTGGTTGGTTGATGCCTGTGGCACCTGGAACTAAACAGGATCCTTCAGAAGGGGTCTGGTAAGTGTTGTACAATAAACAGTATTAACATCCCTTTTCTTCGGGAGGCATTCTAAGTTATCATCAGCGTTTTTG
This sequence comes from Trichosurus vulpecula, assembly GCF_011100635.1. Lineage (NCBI taxonomy): Eukaryota > Metazoa > Chordata > Mammalia > Diprotodontia > Phalangeridae > Trichosurus > Trichosurus vulpecula. Next base: position 244,129,215 of record NC_050578.1, read on the forward strand.
GCTTCCATGTCACACTATGGACTCGAAATAAGCTGCAAATCCACTAAAACCTTCACATCTTTTTTTACAGGAGCTGTCATCCAACCAGGCCTCTTTCATTTTATACGTCTTAAACCCAAGTTTAAAGTGCAGGATGTTACATTTAACCTTGCCTAATAAAAGATATTTCTGTAAGGTGAAGGCTATTTTCCCATCAATTTTTGCTACATATTTAGGAAGTTATCTCCATGGGAAAAAATTTCTCAACATTTAAAAACCTTGAGTAAGGAAATAATTTGGACAGTGTCATAGTGAAAGCTGTAGAGCCAAGCCTGCTTTCTCAATTCCAGGATCTCTTCTTTTTCAAGAACTGTCTTCATTCACTTATTTCTTTATAAACAACAGATTTTTTTTCATATTTGAAAATCCCCTAGAAACTCCATATTGACATGGCTGGAACTTAGTTTCCCTTTCCTCTTTTTGATTAATTAGAGGGCATTAGGTTTCAACAGGAGGCACTACTATGCAATATATGATATACTCTTTGTCTTTTGTCTCACTTCTCAACTCTTTCTGTTCCGGCTGTCAACCTCAGTTCTTAAGTGAAACTGCTCTCATCCAAGTGCTGAGGAGGTTGGGGAGAAAGGGAATAAGCATTTATATAGCATATACTATATGCCAAGCTCTGTGTTAAGTGCTTTACACAACAACCCTGAGGAGTAGGTAGTTATTATCCTCATTTTACAGTCGAGGAAACTGAGGCAAATACTATGAAGTGACTCATTCACCTGGGGTTACCAGCTAGGAAGTGCCTGAGACTTGATTTGAACTCAGGTCTTCCTGACTCCAGGCCTGGCACTATATCCACCACCTCACCTAGCTCACCAAAGTTACCAATTATCTCTTAATTACCAAATATGACAGTCTTTTCTCAGTCCTCATCCTTCTCAGCCACTTTCTAGTGTAACATAGTGTCTCTTCTCCGGATTTTTTTTTGACATTTCTCTTTCTTGATTCTCCCCCCTCTGACCATTTTTCCTCTGTCTCCTTTGCTGGTTTATCATCCATATCATGTCCTCTTCTGTGGGTCTATCTCAAAGTGCTACCTTAGATTCTTTCCTCCCTACATTCACACCTGGTGACTTCATTAAGTCCCATGGGTTTAATTATCTCTGTGTATGACTTCCAGATCTCTATATCAGCCCCAGTTTTTCTCTTGAGCTCTTATTTCAGATCACCAAATAGCTATTGGATATTTCAGACTGGATGCAGGCCTCTCAAATTAAACATGATCAAAGGAAAACTTATTATCTTTCCCCCCAAACCCACCCCTCTTCCAAACTTCCCTACTGCTGTCTAGAGCATCAATATCCTTCCAGTCGTCCAGGTTTGAAATTTCAGTTATCCTCAGCTCTCATTCTCCCTTCACTCTACAGATCCGATTGGTAGCCAAAAAAGGTCAACTCTGATTCTACAACCTCTGTTGTGTCTGCCCTCTTCTCTCCACTCATACAAACACCACCCTTGTTCAGGGTCTATTTACCTCTCTCCCATACTACTGAAATGGCATCCTGAGCAATCTCCTTGCCTTCAGTCTCTCCTTGCTCTAGTTTATCCTCCACACTTTGGCTAAGGTGATTTTCCAAAAAAATAGGTCTAACCAAGTGACTCCCCTACCCAATAAACCTTAAACGTTCCCTATTTCCTTTAGGGTCAAATGAAAATTCAACTGTACTTACTTGACTTTCAAAGCCCCTTACAACCTGTCTCCAAATCACCCTTACAGCCTTGTTATTCATTCCTCCACTTGTTGGTCCAGCCAGAATGTCCTTGTTGCTCCCTAAATGTGATGTTCTATCTCCAGGCTCCATTCTGCTACACTGGCTGTGCCCTATGCCTGGAATATACTCACTCCTCACTGTCACTTCACAAAATCGATTGTTTCCTTTAAAATTTAGTGTAAATGCCACCTTCTGCTCGAATCCTTTCTTGATCCCCTCAGCTACTAATGCTTTTCACATAACATTAACTTATATACGGTCATGTTGTCTCTCCCAAAAGAATGTCCCCTCATTGAGGACAGAGGCAATTTCATTTTCATTTTCTTAACCCCAGTACCTGGCATAGTGCTCAGCACACACTACATCACAGAAGTACAAAATTATATTATCGCATTTTGGGGCATAAGCCTTCCAGAGATGATTTACTAATTAAATGACTCTAATTCTAAAGGCATGGTGACTGTTAGGACTTATCTCTCTAATCAAAAATGTTAAAATTAAAATAATATGATAAATTGCCTCTGGCAGGCTTTTACGAAAATGTAGAGAACAATATTTTTCTTCAATTATACTAAAGATGTTTAATAAATGGTTATCGGTTGATTGATTGACTCAATTTATCCATTTATCAATTCAGTTAGCTTGAAATTTGCTAATATTAAAATAAAAGCTTTCATTTATACAACGCTTTTATGGTTTTCAAAACACTTTACTTATATTATCTCATGATCCTATTGTTATCTCCATTTTACAGGTGAGGAAATTGAGGCAGAGAGCGAAGGAGTCTTACAGCTCATAAATGTTTAAGGCATGGTGCTCTGTCCATTTCACCCCCTAGCTGCCTTCTAGAACACAGAATTTTAGAACTAGAAGGGACCTGTAGCTCTCATGAATTCCAGCTCACTCATATGAGTGACTTGCCCAAGTATCAGTGACAGTAAGTCACTGACAGAGCCAGGACTAGTTCACCTAAATCCTCTAGTACCACTGGCAATTTGGTTACCCCTCTAATGCAGTTGTACTTCTCAGGGACACTAAGACTTCCATACACAGTGACTTACATATAATGTTATTTGAATGGAAATTGTCAACATTCCACCACACCCAATGTAACACTGCCTCCTATAGTCTAGTATTTGTCAAGTACTTAAAAACATAGTTTAGATGCTCATGGAGAGAGCTCAATGGATGTATCCATTAAGCAATAAATAATTTCTTCAATGTTTTCGTTGTGAGTTGTTGGTTTTTGGTTTTTATGGGGGGTGAGGTTAAGGAAAGGGGATTAGAAGGATCCTGTGACAAGAGGAGAGAAAAGAGGAGGAGAAAAAAAACATAATGCAGAAGAATCTAAGTGATGCACATATAAGGGGTTTGGGTTTTGTCTAGTACTTTCTTTTGCTCTAACAATATAAATCAGATCCTTAACAGACTCTTTCTTTAAGTTTTTCTTACTTCGGAAAAATTCAAACTTTTATTGCTCTATGGTATCCATGGATCATGTTCAGCAGACCATGAGGTACACTATACATCACCTGTACTATGTCATGGGTTGAACAAGGCAAAACAAATCCTTACAGCTCTTGCACAGAAGGTCAGCCATGTGAAGGAATTTCTTTAGCTTTTAAAATACTCTCTACATTAACCAGATAATTAAACATAAAGAGAATGACAGCAAAAGAAACCAATTTATTTTTAAAGGAATGTTAACAGAATAGAGTGTAAATAGCAATACTAACAAATAGGCTCCCTTTATCAACTGGTGCTATAGTTAAGAGAGGAAACTCAATAGTTAAGAAAAAGATTTAATGAGAATCAAGGAATTTAATTTTCTTAAGGCATGAAACAATAATATTTCATAAAAATTAGGGTAAACCTTTGAAAATTTCAATAATAATTATTTTTCCAATAACAGACATATCTTTATATCTGTATATTTGTATATATATATATATATATATATATGTATGTATGAAAACATCTTCAAACTATTAGAAAATAGCATTTCCATCTACAATAAATTATGGTTTTTCCCATTCTTGCTTCTGGTATACACAACTTATTATAATTCAGCTACAATAGTTCAAAATGGTCAAAGTACATTTTGGGGGTCCAGCAAGAAGAGAACTATAAAGGCACTTGGAGATAATTTTGTCCAACATGTTCATGTTATATATATAAGAAAACTGAAGCTCAGAGATCTTAAGTGACTAGACCAAAAAGTTAGTAGTTAGGAGAGCTAGTACTCCGCTATCCAGACTTTATTTTCTAAACTCACTCTTTTAATTGAAAAATTCAACTACTAAATGTAATTAAATTGCTACAATTCATATTGCATATAAAACACACCCTAAGTAATTTTTTAAAGACTCATGAAGTCATAGTTTAAGCAAACCACATTCTTCACCCTTACCCTATTTCCATGACCACTGAAAAGCACATCTTTTCTAAGTCCTAAAATGGCAGGACTCAAGACAATTCTGTAGGACTTACGATGAAAGGTGTTTTCCATCTCCAGAGAAAGAACTGGTGGAGCCTGAATGCAGATCAAATATACTTTTTCTTTATATTCTTTTATTTTTAGGGTTTTTTGTGTTCTATGTTTTCTTTCATAACATGACTTACATGGAAATGTGTTTTGCATAACTACACATATATAACCTATGTCAAATTGCTTGCCTTCTCAGTATGGAGGGGACAGAATTTTGAATTCAAAATTTGGAAAGAAAAGAATGTTAAAACTTTTTACATGTAATTGGGGAAAAATAAAACAGAGAAAACTAATCTTTAAAGGGCTCATTCAGCATACCCTCCCCCACCTGCCACCATACTCTGGCAGGGCTTACAAAAGAACTCAACTCTGTATAGCATCCCCATGCACTAAGGAAAGTAGAAAGCCTGCCCTACCAGAGAGGGCAGCATGGCAGTACATTGTGCTATGAAAGTGGTCAGCTTGGAACAAAAGCGGGATAACAGTGTGTGGGGATGGGGGTGGGAAGGGGTGGTCTAACAGGCTTGAATGAATGGCATACATCTGAGGACACTTCTGCCCCCCAAAAAGTCATTTGAGACAGAGATTGAGGTCAGTGAAAAAGTGAATTTCCCAGTGTGGGAAGGGGCTGGCACAACTTTAAGGTCAAGCACCTCCTGCCCACCCCATTCCACACCTCCCTGCCAGAGCACGAATGCCATTGAAAGGGAAGGAGTAAGAAAGTGAGCCATAAGGGAACATAAGGAAAAAAGACTGAAATTAACAGTTACTCTACCTGTAATCCTTTTAATGTTTCCTTCAGTCCTTCTATTTCTTTTTCTTTTATTTCTGAAGCAAGTTGATATTGCCCCTTTAAATCAAAAGTTGATGTTCAAGTATAAACGTCATTACAAAAAGATAAAACTCTAAGACTTTAAGATAAAAGGCCTACTTTAAAATATTATATTTAACAGAATAAACATTTGTTTGTTCTAATTTTTTAAATTTTAAAATATTTTAAAGTTTTGGGGGTTTTTTGCTATGAAACCAAAGCATTTGTATAGCTACAAATCATTTCATTAGTGAAATATGCCTACCTAAGAGTTAGTATGATGATTATACAAAAAAGCATAATAGGAAGTAGTTCTAGAAATGAGTGCCCAATAATCAAATGGACCTGTGACCTCATCAATATGGCTATTTTCCTCCAACAAAGCAAACTGCAATACATTTATGCTGGCCCATCCTATACAATCGTGTCCTCCCATAAATTCACCACAGAGGATGCTCTGAGGACCATCTGAGGGGTCTTTCTTGCCTTCTCTTGATACTCTGAGGACACCAGTGGAGCATGCAGGAGTTTCCATTGGTTACCTTTCATTCTAGCTATATGACAAACTCATGATGCACCTCTCTGTGGTCCTCCAGTTGAGAGTTATTTTTAATTCTTCTGAGCCTGCAGTGTTCCATGGCATAAAGTCATAATCTTACTGGCTTTTGTGGGAGAAAGTTGTGGGTGAAAAAACAAGAGGAAAGACAAGAATTGAGCTGAATAAGAGGAAACTGCGTAGGTGACTTAGACTAGTAAAACCCAGAGATTGAATTGGGGAAAAGGATTTTTGGGGAAATTGATAAAAATATGGAGGTAAAACATCTCCAGGTCCATATACCAGTCTAGGTTTTACTTCTGTCTTCTAGAAGAGAAGGCTGAAGGAGATGGAGAAAGGACAAGATCAAGAAAAATTTGGGGCAGGAGGCAGGGGAAGGAGGAAAGATGATAATTGGAAAGACAGGCAAGGTAAATAAGAAAACTCTAACACAAAGTAAATTAATAAGTGGATTGGTATATGAGGCTGAAAACAGACAAAAGTTTGATACAAGACAGAAAGGACTTTCATTAATTCTAATAAATGCATTTTTAAAAATACCTTCTACTCCCAAGAGCTGCATCCTGGCATAGCAGTAGCTCTTAGCAGGAAGGAAATCAAACCTTGAACAGAATGTTCATAGTTTAGATTTTAGCAAAGCATTTGACAAAATGTCTCCTACCATTCTTGTAAAGAAGAGAGAAAAACGCAGACCAGCTGATGATACAATTAGATGGATTCAGAACTGGTTATATGGTGGGAATCAAAGGTCTTCATTAATGGTTTAAGGTCAACTTGGCAAGAGGTCTCCAGTGGAGCACCCTGATGATCTGTGCTTGGCCCTTCAGTCTTTAATGCTTTTTATCAATTACTTGAATAGAGGCACAAATGGCAGCTGAGACCAATAACTAACACCTTACATGATAGTTGGGATTGAACAAGAACTTGACAGAACATTAGGCTGAATTCAACAATATAAAATTCAATAGGGATAAATTAGTCTTACACTTGCACTCAAAAAATCAATTTTGCAAATATGAGATGAAAGAAACATGATTAAATAGCAGTTTGTCTGAAAAAAAACTAGGATTTTTAGCAGACTGCAAGCTCTATGTGAGCAAGCACCATGACAACAGCCAAGAAGGCCAATGAGATCTTGGAATTTGTTAATAGGGACATAGTTTTGTGATCATTCCTCTACACTCTCTGAGAAGGGAGTAGCCCTTCTTGCAAAGGCCAACCCTTCTACATATGCACAGTTTTATCATTTCATGTCTTCTCTAGCAGATTGCTTCCTCAATCATTCCCCTCTTCTCAAATTTTCAACATCTCCCTATCAACTTGTTCCTTCCCTACTGTCTTCAAACATACTCAAATCACGCTCCCCCCCAAAAAAGCCCTTCTCTAGCTTCTACAATCTCCTCAAACTATCATCCTATATCACCTTTCTCTTTCATACTCATAGAAAAGGTTGTCTACACTAACTTCCTCTCTTCTCACTCACTTCTCAACACTTTCAATCTAGCTTTTGATACAATCACTCAATGGAAAATGTTCTCTTCAGAGCAGCTAGGTGGTGCAGTGAGTAGAGCACTGGCCCTGGAGTCAGGAGGACCTGAGTTCAAATCTGGCCTCAGATATTTGATACATGTACTAGCCTGTGACCTTGGGCAAGTCACTTAACCCCAATTGTCCTGCCAAAAACAAAAAAAGAACCCAAAGTTACCAATGATTTCTTAATTGCTAAATCTAATGGTCTTTTCTTAGTCCTAAAGCTTCTCAACCTATGTGACTGCCCTCACCTCCTGATTACTCATTCCTTTGCATTTCCATGACACTATTCTTTGACTTCCTGTTTGATCACTCCTCAGTCTCCTTAGCTGGCTCATGATCCACTTCTTGTAAACTTTCCGTGGATATTTCACAAAGTTCTTTCCTAGGTCATCTTCCTTTCTTCTCCCTTTATTCTCTCTCTCTCCCCTTCCTTCTCCCCCTCTCCCTCTCCCCTCCCTTCCCCCTCTCTCAGGATGATCCTGAGGTTGTGAAGTGAGTAACCAGAAAGAAAATAGTGCCTTTCAAAGAAACAGGAAAGTTCAGAAGAGTGGTGGATTTGGAAAAATAGACAATGAGTTGGGTTTCAGACATATTGAATCTGAGATATATATGAAGCATCCAGCTTGAAAATTATTTTGTAAGTATTTATCATGAACACTGTTAACAGAAAAAATGTTCAATGAAATTGTTTCTTGTTGCCTTTGAAAACACAATAAAGGCACCTTTTTTATCTGCTACTCCAAGGAGATTCTGCTTTATCCTTCCACTTATCTTCAACATCCTTTGGTCTTCTAATTTCATTTCTAATCAAAATTTCAGTAGCAATTTTTCCTTTGTTGGTTGCCAGACAAGTGAAATTTGGCCTTCCAAGAACTCCTAGAAGGAGCCGAGGTCGAGGATTCTAGAGGCTCAACTAAGCTAGAAAATATGTGGTGTGCATACATTTTTTCAGAGTCATCAAGTATCCATACTCCTTTGCCCTTGTAGAGATTTCCAGTTGGGGTTTTCTTGGCCATATGGGTAAAAAGAAGAGAGAAACCAACATATAAATTCCATATTGAGTTTTCCTTATCAGTGGCTAAAACAGGTATGATGACAAGAGTGGAATGAGAACTGAAATTAGCCTAGGCTCCCAAGCAGAATCCAAGTAGCTGGGTCCAGGACTCTAGTGGGGGAACAGTAAAAAGAGGAGCCTCAAGGCAGTTGAGGTTCAAACTGGAGTGAATAAGACTAGCAGCTGCCAGGAACACATCCATTAATGAGATCTTTTCCTTTTGTTTTCTTCTTCCTCTGTTTACTAAGTACTTACGGAAGAAATCTACTTTGAGTTCCAAAACTTATCTAATTTTTTCCTTTTAAGCCACTGCCCCCCCAGCCCAGAGCTGGGAGAAAAGAGAAACAACTCAAGCTCGAAAGATCCTGCAACTTGCTACCTGACAGCCTTCCGTTTTACTGCTTGCTTGGCTTTCTATGCCACCTGACGGTTTTAATAAAACCCCGTGGCCATTAAGAGCAAACTGTCAAATCTATGACTTGGGGAGCTGTGACTAGGGAAAAGAGGAAGAAGGAGGGAAGGAGTGACAAATCCAATGCCCAAGTAGAGGGCTGAACAAGTTGAGAAGAGAGAGATTTTCCATTTTTTGGTTACTTTGGGGCATAGTCCAGACCATATCAATAGACCTTTACTGAACCTAGAAACCAGCTTAGTGTCAAAGGGGCTCCCCTAAAGCCAAAAGGGTTTGGAGAGAGGAAGAGACAATTCAGAGGCAGCCAAAGCACCATCTGGTGGCCAAGCCATACACTACAATTTCATGATAGCCTGCTGCTTGTTCTCCTGAGTGGCAGAAAGCAGCAGAAGAAGCTAAGGCTGGACCAATACACTGCTACACACACCTCTCATATTCTCTACCTAAACTCATTGTCTCACAAGATTCTCAAATCTGGATTGCCAATAACTAAATTAAAGTTTATAAATGACATAAAAATTGTGATTCTTTGCACCCTCTGCCCCCTTTTCTGCCGCCACTATTGCAGAAGCAGAGGGTGCCACACAGCACTGAAGAACATTCTTAAATTTTTCTTTGCTTCGTGGTTTGCTGTGGCTAAAGAATCTATTACCAAGTAAGCCAGTCTACTGGTAATAAGTCTCTGTATACTCAGGCTGGTTCTCAGAAAGCAGACTCAATCTGCTCCTGGGATTATACTCAAAGCCTTCCCAGAGCTCGTCATCACCTGGTAATGCCTTCGAGAACCCAGGGTGAACTCAACACAGCAATACAACAGAGTAGGACTTTGTGGAGGGGACCCAAAACCACCCATTTATAGTAAGGTATATAATAAATGCCCTACAGTTACAATAAAACAAGAATTTTTTTTAAAGCTCTTCATGCTAAAAATCACAAGATCTCTAAATCCTAACAAGTCTTAAATGGATTTTCTCTACTACAATCAACAACTGTTTAATAGCTTGTGAATTATTCACTATGAACATCTTAGCCTCCACCTATCTAGCACACTTCTAGGCCATGTCTTCATGATTCTAGTTGGTATATTCTTAACGAGGCTAATATCAAAATTAGTTTGTGTAAGTCTACCATATTTAAAAAGGTAAATCTTATGGAGGAAGTAATTACAGAGTGCATCCAATAGTAAATACAGAATATTTTCAGATGTCTCTACTATCATTTGATAGTTAACTCTCAATTACATTGTAAATTATTAATAATAATGAATATAAATACCTTTTCTTCTTCCATAGCACACATCCTTGTTTGCAACTTGATAAACAATGAAAAATTTAAAAATACAAAATAGCAACATACCAATTAGATATTATGTTCTAATCAATAAAATAAATGTACATTTCTATCATAATGCATATTACATTCATAAAATCATAGAATTTTCTAACTAAAAGACTCTATCTAATTATATTATTTCATAAATCAGAAAATTAAATCCTAGAGAGATGAAAAGGAGATGAAGAGGGAAAGGCTTGAAGAATAAAGCTTTTTTTTAAAAAAAAAATGTACCCTTTTCCTACCAGTGGCCTGGGAGACAGAGGACCAGATTCAAGTTCCAAACCTGACACTGGCTAGCAGTGTGATCTGGCTCCTTAACCTATCTGGGCCCTCCACATATGAAATCCTCTGGTTCTGTTACTTTCCTAGCAGGAATCTTTTCTGCTTTCCACCCCCAGAGTCTTTATGTTGCTTTCTGGAAGCCCAAAGCCTCTCTCTATAGCATTCCAGCCAGGTTCTCCCTAAGCCTACCATCCTCCCAAATTAACCCAACCTCCAAAAAGAGCTCAGATTCTCTTGGTTAGGTTGACCTCAGCTGGGAATAAGGAAGAAAGATATGGGGATAAAGGAATTCACACAAAGGGTATAATTAATATGTTTAACCCTGAGGGCATAAAAGCAGTGGCAGTTTAAAAGAGAAATTTGGTAAAAATCTAAATGAATGTCTAGGTGGTCAATTACTGCAGAGAGATTAATAAGAAGTCTTTCCAAGTATCCCTAGCCAACTCCCAAAATTCTTTCCCATCAGACATTTAAGCTATATAGATAGATGTATATACAGCATTTACAGGTGTGCATGTGACGTACATACGTGTCTCTGTGTGTATATATATATATGCTTTTACATATATCTCCATATCCCTTTTATACACACATATCATATATATATACACATACATATACATATGTATGTATATATGTGGGGAAAGGCTATGGATATATAGATGTGTGTATGGAGTGTCTGTTGTAGGTGGAAAGAGGGATAAAGAGAAGAGGAAGAGACTACATAAGTTTTGGGAAAAGCCTGAAAGGGGCATCCTCTTTTTTCTAGGACACACTTAAGCCTGTGTGTTCAGTCATTTTTCAGTCATATCCAAGTTTTCATGCCCCCATGTAAGGTTTTCTGGGCAAAGATACTAGAGTGGTTTACCATTTCCTTCTACAACTCATTTTACAGATGAGGAAATTAAGGCAAACAGGGTAAAGTGACTCACTCAGGGTCACAGTTAGTAAGTGTCTAAGGCCAGATTTAAACTCAGGAAGATGAAGCTTCCTGAGTCCAGCCCAGCATTCTATCTACTGTGCCACCTAAACCTGTGTAAAAACATTATAGAAATAGTTAGGAGAAGAAGGGAAGTTTTGAGTAGTCACAGAAGCCAGAACTCTGGAATCCCAAATAACTAAAGACTATGGTCATTCAGTTCTTCTAAACTGTTTTCTTAAATAGGTATCTGTTCCCCTTGACAGGTATTTCTTATTACTAACTGCTCAACTGAGAGCCTACTTTGTAGTAATCTCCTCCTCTGAACTTTAACATCCCTATCACCTCATTAACCATCCCTAACTTCTCAACACTCTAGAAATTCTGCTAGTTTTCCATGTTATGTGTATGCACAGGGGCAATGTGGGAAAGAGAGATTGCCAGAACCCCTACGGTGAAAGGCAAAAGTTCAAACAAATTACTTAAAGCTCAGGACCCAGAAGTACTTCTAGGTATTTTGAAAAGATGATTCCACAATACCACTGTATAATTCTTTCTACTACCTAATTCTTACTGTCAATTTCAATCCATTATAGCTACCAAAAACTTCACCATTCCTCTTCTTCTGTCTTTAGGGAAGATGCAGACTAGTAATGAATGAGACCTTAAAGAGGTAAAGATTAAGTTTTAAAAGTAGAACTTCTTTCTATCTTTATTGAATTACCTGCTTTTTAAAAAGTGCCATAGCCTCTTTATGCTGCTTTGTTAATGTTTCTTTTTGATGTTGAAGATCTTCCTGTTTTTAAATTGAGGCATATTAAAAAAAATCTCAAAAGAATTAGATATTATTTTATTTCTTATGTTTCATGTATTTGAAATTTAAAGAAAGGTTAAACATTTCAAATGTATCATTTCCTTCTCTTGCAAAAATTAACTTTGTTTTATGTTTAACAGTGTCTAATACACAGTAAGCTCTTTAAAATGCTTGGTGACTATATGAGATTTTGGATTTACTGATTCTTCTGAAATCAACATAAATTATGTTTGATATCACTTACTTCCCCTTCACAATATGTGCCATTATTCTGGCATAGAAAATTTGGACATAGCTTCCTTCAGGAAAAGAGCTGTTAATTAATGGTCACTGAAAGAAATAATTTTATTAGTTAAGTATACTACATTTTAGGACTCCCAGAAGGTAGCTTTGAGACAAGGTTCACAAAATGAACTTAGAGGTTCATACTGTAATATGTTCTTATAAATTTGTTGGACTAGCCAATAAATATAACTTGAACATCATTTACCTAAATATACAAATATAATAAATGTACCATCTGACCTTTGGTTTCTTAATTTTTTAAGGAAAATTTCAGGTTCTTTAAAATGTTATTTCAGCTAAACGTACCAAAAATATAGGTGATTCTTTTAGACATAGCAATTAGTTTACTATGGTGTACTTAAAAGCTTTGGAGTCAGTAGTCTTTGGGTTTGAACCCTGGCTCTGCTATTTACCAAGTGCATAAACTTGAGAAAGTCACTTTGGGCCTCTCTGGGCCTCAGTTTCCACTACCTAAAATGAGGAAATGGTTGGCACTCTTTATTACTGATTCTTTGGAATAATGGTTAGTCACTGAATGGATCAGAGCTCTTAACTCTTTCAAAGTTATTTCTTTTTACAATGCTGTTATCATATTATAAATTGTTTTCCTGGTTCTGTTTACTTCACTCTGCGTCATGATCTTCATACAATTCTTCCCAGGTTTATCAGAAACCATCCCTTGTGTCACTTCTTGCAGTAAAACAGAACAAACGAACTGTACAATAAGATACATTTTTTGGACATGGCCAATGTGGGAATTTGTTTTGCTTGATTATAAATACTTGTTACAAGGGTTTTGTTTTTCTTATAGTTTTTGGAGGGTGGAGGACAGAAGCGGATAGGAGATAAAATAAATGTCTGTTCATTGAAAAAAAGATTTAATTTTTAAAAAGACTGAGGAAAAATAAAATGGGGGTATTGGATGGACTGGATAATCTATAAAGTTCTTTCCAGATCAAAGTCCTATGTGGCCTTGCATGATATCAATGAAATGATTCATCTCTGTAACAATGTGAAACCCAACCCTTTCATTTTACGGATAAGGGAATGGAGACCTAGAGAAGTTCAGCGTCTATAACAAGGTAGTACATTGCAGAACAAAGATTTGAACAAAAGTTCTCTCACTCCAAATCCAATGCTCTTTTCCCTGCACTCTGTTGTGTTTGACCTACTGTGTGTAACTCATATCTCCACATGTCCAGTCAATCAGTCAACAAGTATTATTTATTTTTACTATGTGCCAGGCAAGGTGCTGAGTACCAAAGACACAAAGAAAGGAAAAAACACTGTCTGCCTTCAAGCAGCTTAACCTTCTAAGGGAGGAGACAATATGCAAATAACAATCTATGGATGAGATATACAAAGTAAATAGAAGGTAATCTCAGAGGGAAGGCACTAGCCATTGGGAAGGGATTAGGAGGAGGGAAGGCCTCCTGCAGAAAGTGGGAATAGAGCTGAGGGCAGGGAAGCTGGGAAACAGAGGTAAGAAGACAGAACAAACCAGTCATGGAGAGTAGGCAGTACCAAGGTATGGAGATGGGAGAGGGAAGAAGTAAGCCGGTGAAGCTGAATCCCAGAATATATGGAAGATTCTAAAGGTAGGCAGGGGTCATGTTGCGAAGGGATTTAAAATTCAAACGGAAGATTTTATATTTGATCTTGGAGGTAAGAGAGAGCCACTGGAACACTGAGTTGGGAGTGATATGGTCATACTTGCATATTAGGAAGATCACTTGAGTGGAGAGAGAGTGAAGGCATGGAGACCAACCTGAAGGCATGAAGAGTAGACAGCCTGACTTGGGTAGTGGCTGTGTGAGCAAGGAGAGAAGGTGGCATATACGAGAGATGTTGTGATGACAGAGACCAGACTTCGGGAGAGACTGGCCATAGGGAATGAGTCTGAGAAAGAAGTCTAGCTGCTACTGAGGCTGTGAGTCTGGGTGACCAGGAGTATAGTGTTGCCCTCATAGTACTAGGGAAGATGCAAAGAGTGGAGGGTTCAGGAGTAATGATAATGAGTTCTGGTTGGGACCTGCTGAGTTCAAGATGCCAAAAAGAATTTGGTGAAGCAAGACTGGAGCTCAGGAGAGAGGCTAGGCATACAGATTTGGGAATCATCCGCATAGAAATGATAACTGAACTCACAGGAGCTGTGTAGATCACCAAGTGAAATAAAGAGAGGGAGAAGACAATAGGGCCCAAGACAGAGCTTTAAGTGACACACATGGCTAAGCAGTGTGATCTGGATGAACAACTAGGAAAGGAGAATGAGAAGGTATAGGGGGAGAAACAAGAGAAAAGTGTCACAAAAATCTATACCAGGGATGGGAAACCTGTGGCCTCAAGGCCACATGTGGCCCTCTAGGTCCTCAAGTGTGGTCTTTTGATTGAATCCAAACTTCATAGATCAAATCCCCTTAATAAAAGGATTTGTTCTGTAAAACTTGGACTCAGTCAAAAGGCCACACCCAAGGACCTAGAAGGCCACATGTGGCCTCAAGGCTGCTGCAGGTTGCCCACCCCTGGGACCACTAGCTTTAACAATTAAAAGATCATTGATGATTTTGGAGAGAGCAATTTGGTTGAATGATGAAATCAGAAGTCAGACTGCAGGGGGTTTAAAATGGAATGAGAAGAGCCCAAGTGAAGACACCAATATACACAAATTTTTCATGGAGTTTAGGGGGAAGAAGAAAAAGAAGAAGAGAGATACAGAACAACAGCTAGCAGCAATGGCAGGATCACATAAAGGTTTTTTAAGAATTGGAGAGACTTGACACGTTTTTAGGCAATAGAGAAGGAATAAGTAGATCGGGAGAGATTAAAGGTTATCAAGAGAGTAGAGATGATAGAGGGGACAATCTGCTGGAGATGGAAAGGGATGGGATTAAAGATACAAGTAAATGTGTTTGCCGTGGCAAGGAGAAGGTCCACTTCTTCATGAGCGACAAGGGTAAAGGAGGATATAGTGGAGGAAGATGTCTGAGTGATGAGAGATGAGGAGGAAGAAGAAGGACCACTGATTCCTGTGTGGAGAGCATTAAATGTAAACCAGAGTGTTGATAAGAAATACAAAATGAAATTTAGCTTCAGGACCTAGAATGAGTAAGAATAATCCATTTGATAAAGGAGGAGTATTAGTATCAAAATGATAAGATCAGACCACATACTTAGTTGGGGGAAGGAGGGTAGCACCTGAAATAATACTGTCTGGGTACCTGTAAAGTAGAAGTTTCCAGAGAGCATCAAAAGAGATAATATATTGAAGTGAGAGAACATGAATATTTAATTAGAAAATATAAAAATAATTTCTCTAGATTAAAGAAGCACACATCTTGGCTATCAATAATGAGCAGAGTGCCCTCTAATTATGAAGCTCTCAATCAGCAGACACATGGTCCTTGGGTCTAGAGAGACTGAGGGAATGAATCATTCTAATTTAATCTATACAACACCAACATTTTAAATTTATAGTGTTTTGCAGTATATTAAATATTGATTTCACATTATTATATTCGATCCTTAGAACAACTTTGTGAGGTAAAGCAAGCCAGGTATTGTTATTTTATAAGTAAGATAAGTGATGTTCAAGGGTTAAAGTGATTTACCTATGGTTAATAAGCTAGTTAGTGTTTGAGTCAGGGCTTGAACAACAGCTACTCCTACTCCACCACAAACGGCCTCGAGGAAAGCATAGTTCTGGTGCTAAAGGCATATTGCGGTTCATAGATACACATCAGCATAGGTTTAGAGCTAGAAGGGAACTATGAATGCAATCCTCTCATTTTACAGTTGAGGAAACTGAAGATCATAGAGGTTGACTTACCCAAGGTCACAAGGAGTAAATGTCCACAACAGGAATTGAACCCAGAACCACAGCTGCTTCCAATATACTAAACTGTAGATTATTTCTTTAAAGCAAAACCTTATCATTTCCAGGCCCTGAAACGAGGGCTTAGGCTAATTTTCACAGTAATCCTAAATATACTGATGTTTGAAAGTTTGTGATAAAAATTTACTTTTAGGCTTTTGTCAGTTAAAATCTGAGAATTTAAGGAAGGCTTAAGCCTAAGATTTTATTTTCATGACATGATAATTTTTAACATATTTTCAAGTGTAAAATTCCAAATTCTTAATAAGCATCAGATTTAACCTGAAATTTATGTATAAAAATTCAAATTTGATAAAAAATACCCACCTTTTGCCATTGAAGTTCTTGCTTTTCTACAATTATCTTCCTAATCTGCTCTTCATACTGAATCTCTGCTTCCTAGTTTTAAAAAATGAAAGAAGTTAGCTACTAATTGAAATCTAAAAGCACATGAATCATCACTAATAATAACAGAAATACAAATCAAAACAATTCTGAGTTTTCAAATTCTGCCAGCAAATTGGCAAAGCTAAGAAAAGATGGGAATAGCCGTGTTAGAGGGGTCATGGCTTTGTACCCCTTGTGCAAAACTGTTAATTCTCCTTCTAAATCTCTCCTCTACAGCTCTTATTTCTTTTCCAATTCTTTCCTTTATCACTCTCATTTCATTTATAATATCATTTTAAGCTAATTTTTTTAACTCTTGCATCATTTCTTCTAGGAATTCTAATTGATCTTGTGAGTAACCTTGGTTTTTCTTTGAGTCTTTGCTTTAGGTACTTTGAAGCCATTCTCCTCTTCTGGGTTTGTATCTCGGGCATCTTTTACCTCATAAAAGCTCTTTATCTTTATTTTGGTTTAGTTATTCCTTTAGCAATCTGCTCAGACAACCCAGCATTGCTGGCCTGGTTGGGACCTCTTTTGAGGCCAAGTTTCTGTCCCTCTGGAAGATTCATCCTGTGCTGGTTTCCTGAACAAAGGGCTCCCTACCTGCTCTGCTTGGTCATGTGCTAAGGGATCAGAAAATCTGGTCTCATCTGAGTGCATGCCCTAATTCCAGATTTACTGGCCTGGGATGTGTCCAGAGTCCAAGATCAGCTCTGGGAGTTCCTGTTCTATAGGCATAGTTCAGAGTTCTGGTGCTAACTTCAGGCTGCTTGCCTCTCCAGGAGACCTCCAGCTGTTATATTGCTAGCTGATTTTATATAAATGTAATAGAATACTACTGTGCTATAAAAATGACAAATTTCACGAGAAGAGAAGCATGGACTTACATGAACTTATGCAAAACAAAGTAATGGAGTCAAGAAAACAATCAACTATAACACAATGGTGTCCACAGAAAAAATAACAACCACAAAGTAAGTGAAAATGAATTTTGCAAAATTACAAAGAACAAGTTTGACCCCCCCCCAAAAAAGGATAGGAGAAGACACCTCCCCCCACTCCTTTGCAGGCATGAGGAGTCCACAGATATTGAACACTGTATATAATTTTAGATTTTTTATTCAATTTTTTTCTTCATTCCTTTTTGTTTTTTTCTTTTTTAAAAAAATTAGTGATAAGAGATAATTTTGGAAGAGAAGGATACAGCAAAAATATAGGCAATGTCAAAAAACAAAAGATAACAATAAAATTAATTTTTAAGAGCATATGAATACTAAATCAGTATAATGATAATAGTTCATATTTATATGACATGTCCTGGTTTACAAAGAATTTTCCTATGAATCTGTGAAGTAGGTAGAGTAAATATTCCCAATTTATAGATGAGGAAGCTGAGTTTCAGAGAAGTTAACTGCCAAAGCTGAGAACAATCCCTGTTTTCTAATTCACAGCCCCATGATCTGATTTTAATACGGTTTTTTTCGCCTTTTGATAATACAGTAGCAAGTCAATTTTAAATAATTCAAATTTTGGAATAAAATCTCTTTACCCCTAAAAACAAATGAGGGAAGATAGGAAAGCCAAATTATAAAAGGAGTAATACGCTCATTTTCATATATAGAACAAACGGCATAAAATTACTATATAATGTGGTATAAACTAAAAAGAATGTTTACTAACTCTCCTGAATGGACAGGAATAGGGGCACAATCATGATTAAATTACTTTTAATGTCATTTTTGGAATTTGATTTTGTTTGTGTCAAAAGCAGGACATGAATCTAGGTCATCTTAACTCAAAGCCATGTCTCTATCCAATATACCACATTAGCTTTCTTGTCATTTTTAATTATGCAATAATATTCATTAAGTCACAAACACAGTTTCTTAGTCATCCTCAATTAATGGACACCCACCTTGTTTCCACTGCTTTACTAATATAAAAAGTGTTAATATAAACATGACACATATTGGACCTTTCTATTTTTCAACCTCCTTGGGGTTCAAGCCCAAGGGAATGAACAGTTTGAGAATCTTTTTCCCCTAATTCCAAACTGTTTTTGAAAATAGTTGAACCAATTTACAACCTTAGGAACAGCCACACTCAACAAATGATTTATATCTTTGTTAAGCTGACACAAATCACAACTAGAAGCAACGATAATTTAGAATATAAACTCCATGGTACAGTCTTATGGAGGAGAACAGTAGATGATGCGCAGTATTTTCTTAAAAGACAAGAATGCTAGAGGCAAAAACAAATTTGCAGAGAGTTTGGTACACAATTAAACAGATTATCTCAGGATCGTTTAAGGATGAACTTGGAAAGTCAACAAACAGGAAAAAAAAGGAAAACATCTGTCAAGATTTTTATAGCAAACTATTTCCTTTGTTAACAACAGTGGAACCACAGCATTTGGATTGTAACATCACATTACCTTTGGTGATGTGTGAAGAAGTAGCTGGATTGGACCAATTATACATTGGTAATGAAACACAGTTTTGAGAGCCCTGAAAGATCAATTCTCAAGAGACATGAAATAAATAAAATACCAAGTTACTGAAAAAAATCACAGATGCTAATACTATCAAAAAATTGCCATAAAAAAGACATTCATAAATACCAACCAACACACTTACTTCTTCATACCTACAAACCTTCATAAGAATAATCTCTACACATACTGAGGAATCTTTGATGAAAATAGGAGATGGAAACAGACATGGTTTTGCAGACAATATTCTAGAATAGTCCACATCTTTATAGTCATACAATGGACAAAAAGGTTTAGAGATTCACTGAAGTATTGCAGTATCTTCCTTTGCTATGTCTTAGTATCTTAACAAGCTATGCAATTTTAAAAGAATGTTATGATGCATATATTAGGCTGCTAGGTGGTACAGTGGATAGAGTGGAATCTGGGAGACCTGAGTTCAAGCCCTACTTTAGATACTTCCTAGTTGTATGACTCTGGGCAAGTCACTTAACCTCTTTCAGCCTGTTTCCTCATTTGAAAAATGAAAATAATAAATAGCACCTAACTCATAAAGTTGCTGTGAGGATCAAATGAGATCACATATAAAAAAGTAATTTGCAAACTTCAAAGTGCTGTATGTTAGGTATTATTATAAACAAATATTATTGCTTATTTTCTAAAAATCTGACATTCTAAGGATATAAGAAATCAGACAATCATTATGGAAAGGCAGAGTAAAATGAAGTTTAAAGATGCACGGTATAGTTAATAGGAACAAGCACAGGATTTAGAATCCAAATACCATATCTTGGCCAGAATCCAAGATTCAACTATTTGGAATCAATCGACAAGCATTCAATGCTAATATGTTCCAGGTACTGTAGTAGGCACTGAGGATACAAGCGTAAAGAACGAAGTATTCCCTATTCATATCATTCATATTCTAATGGGAAAGACAACAAGTATGTATAAAATATATGCAGTCACTCAGTCAACTAGCATTTATCAAGGGCCTACTCTGTGCCAGATTACCGTGCAGAGTACTGGAAATACAAAGATTAAAAAAACAAACACCAATCCCTCCCCGCAAGGAGCTCACAGTCTAATGGGGGAGATTACATACAAAGATATATACATATACAAACAAGATACATACAAGATAAATTGCAGGTAATCTCAGAGGGAAGGCACTAAGAGCATAGGGGAAGACTTCTTACAGAAGGAATGACTTTAGCTGAGACTTGAAGGAAACCAGGTAAGCCAGGAGGAAGAGACAAGGTGGGAGAGCGTTCCAGGCATAGAGGACAGGCAGCAGAAACACTCAGAGGTGGGAAATGTGAGTGCTGTATATAAGGAATATTAAGAATGACAATGTCACTTGATTATATAGTACAACATACAGAATATACATACATGCAGACATATAGAATAAATGTAAATGTACAGCATATAAGATATAGAACAAATAGAAATACGTAGCACATCTATAAAGATATACAACAAAAATATTAAGTAAATAAATACATAGATATATATGTGTATATGTATGTATAGATACATACATACAAAAAATTGTTAAATACAGGATAGTTTGGGAAGAAGAGCACTAGCAGTTGGGGGTGGAAGGAAGATCTGGAAAAATTTCATGTGGAAGATGGTGCCTGAACTGCATCTTAAAGAAAGACACTCTACAAGGCAGGAGTAAAAAAAGGTAGGCATCTGGGATAGTCAGTGTGAAGCCATTAGGTGAGGTTGTTTTGAGTAGGGAACAGAGAGAAGGACGGTTTGACTGGCTGCAGCATGTAAGAGAGGGAGCAATGTCCAAAGTGGCTGAAAAGGAAGGCTGGGCCCAGGTTCTGTAGGAAAATAACTAGGGGAGTCTAGATTTTATTCTAGAGGCAATAGGAAGACACAGGAGTTGGCTGAGCAGGGGAGTCTCCTGGGCAGATCTATACTTCAGGAATATGTCTTTGGCAGCAGTGTGTAGGATGGGTTGGAATGTAGCAAGAATTGAGGCAGAGGGCCAATGAGGAATCTCTTGCAATAATCGAGGTGACAGGTGATGAGGGCTTGATCCAAAGTAGCACCTGTGTGAGTGGAGAGAGGTCAAATGTGAAAGATGTTGTGAAGGTAGAAACAGCAAGAATGAAGAGTGCTCCAGATAATGCTGAGATTAAGAACTGGAGTCACTGGAAAGATGACAAAATCATTTTGACATAAGTAGGGAAGTCTGGATGAGGAATGGGCTTGGGGAGAAGACAATGAGTTCAGTTTCAGACATTTCCAGGACTTCCAGTTTGAAATATCCAATAGGCATTTGGTGATATGGGACTGGAATTTGGAGAAAGAGACTAGGGTTTGTTATGTTTCAGTTAAAATGTTTTAACTAAAATAACTAGCTTGTACCTGGCGTGGTTCCACTGTTGTTAACAAAGGAAATAGTTTGTTATAAAAATCTTGACAGGTATTTTCCATTTTTCTTCCTGTTTGTTGATTTTCCAGTTCATCTTTAAGTGATCCTGAGATGATCTGTGTATTTAACCAATACCAGTAACCAGTTGGTACAACTAAAATAACTAGTTGTACTAAGTGGCTATTTGGCTACAGTGATTAACCATTAACTAATTAGGCAGTCAAAATAGTCAATCTGTGCATGTACATGAAACTTTAATGTTCAATTGTTTTAAATAACTTTAAAATAGGTCTTCTCAGCTACATTAAATCTATTATGGAACAAAGAGGCTGTTACAGACAAAAAAAGATTAACTAAACAACAACTTCAGCCTTGAGAGGAAACTCCCTCTACTATGGTTTCCCCTGAGCCTCAGTTATCTACAGAAAGGGAGGACCTCAGGAATACATAGTACTGTTCTTGGCAACTTTGCACCTCTTGACCTTATTAATAATGCCAGTGAAAGAATAGAGCAGAGGCCCACAAGCAGCTCACAGACAAGGACCTATTTGTCTATAGCCTTAATAAAGAGTGGCTTCCTGCCCAAAATATGCTGACTTCTGGAGGCTGGCACCTCCCCTGCATCCCACCTTTATCAATCAGTCAACAAATGAATCTGTCAAAAGGTGTTTACTGAGTGCCTACTATATTTAATGCGCTGTGATAGATACTGTGGCTTCCAAGGTCCCTTCCAGCTCTAAATCTATGACTCTATAAGATATGAGCCCTTCCCTCAATAGACTTATGACCAATTGGGAAGATAAGACATACATATGTCACACACTGCCTCAAACTAACTTTTTACAAGTCCCAAATGAATAATACAGACAATAAGAGCTACAGAAGGAGGCACCAGAGAAGAGAGAAATCAGTGTGGACCAGGGTATTTCGAAAAGACTCAATAGAGGAGTTAGAAGCAGGGCCTTAAAGATAAGTGCGATTCTGATAGTCAGAGACAGGAGCAGTCCTCCCAATACTTACACTAGATCAGTGGCAAAGGTTAAATGAGTGGTTGGTATAGGTAATATTTTGGAGCATTTTAGCTCTTTTTGGTACCTTTTCCTCCTCCAAAAATCAAACACAGTACTATAGATCTACAGCAGGAAATGATCATCCTGTGTCCCATGCTTATTCTCAGCTGACTATCATTTAAAACTTCAGTGGATCCATTCATAGCAATGTGGGATTCCATTCAAGGGTACAAACTGTCTCTTCCTACCTTGCCAGTTTTCTTATGCATCCTTCTTATCAATATACTTTGTGGCCTTCTTGCTATTTCTTACACACAATCCTCCATCTCCTGTCTCAGAGCCTTGGCATTGGCTATCCCCCATGCCAGGAATGTAACCCCTCTTCACTTCCACCTCTTGGAATCCCTCATTTCCTTCAAGATTCAGCTTGAACTCCACCTTCTACATGAGCCATATCTTACATCATCACCCCCTTATGCTAGGGACCCCCACCCCAAACTACCATATTCATTTTGCATATATTCTGTTTATACTTGGAACATACCCACTATGTCTCTGCTCCCTCTTCTCCACATTCTATCCCCCAGAATGCAAGCTTCTTGAAGGCAGGGGCTATTTCACTTTTGTGTTTACATCTCTCCATGCTTAGCACAGTCTATGCTTGGGCATATGGTAGATGGTTATTAAATGCTTGCTAACTGACATTTTCATCTTAAGAAAGTCTTTCCCATGCATTCCTATGACTCATCCACAGAGAATCTACCCAATTCACAAGACACCTTCCTCTGGGTTTCAGCACATTCCATGAGTACTAGTGCAGTAGTCACCTGCTTTTTCCTACTCTAGTCATGTTACTAGCCCATCTCATTTTCTGATATAGATATTTCATCCTACAGCAGCTTCTGTGGGGGGAAGAGGGGTGAGAATATGTGACTTATAGGCACTGCCCCCATTTTCTTCATCATCTATTCATTCCTACCCTTGAGATAGTAGGTATGAAGGCCATGCCTAAAATACCACCTTCTATTACTAGACACTAACAGCAACCCTTGCCAGCCAGTTGTCATCCAACAAATCTCTAAATATTTTTTTAATTCTGAATTATTTTCCCCTCACATCTATGTGCCTCAATTGACTTTTCGCACATGTAGTTAAATTCAGTCAAATACATCTTGGCATTAAAATTTTTAATTAAATTTGTCGGAAAATGGAGGCAATTTTTTCATATAAAGAATTTCTACCTTCTAAATATAAAATACAGCAATTATACAGTACCGAATAACGCTTCCATTTATGATGTGGAAATGAATTTTATGCTTATCTCTGGACTACCCTGAAAGGTCCTTAGGAATTCTGACACGGTAAAATCTGAGGGCTAGATGTTTTAGAATTGTTCAGTTGCAGACTATCAGCAGTGCTCTCACTTGATGGGTAAACAGTATAGAATTGTGGAAATAATAGAGAACTGGGAGACATAAGCTCTGCTAATAACCCGAGGTGTGATTTGGAGTTGTTTCCTCATCTGTAAAATGAGATGGATTGGATGACCTCAAAGATCCCTTCTAGCTTTGACATTTTATATTTTTAAAAATCCACTCCCTTTGCCTTTACTTTGTAAGCACAGTACTCATACTCACAATTATTTCCTAATTTTTTTCCAGATATGGAAAATGTTCCGTAGCACATAACAAGGAGAGAAAATAAAATAAAATATGATAAATTTTTTGTTACTATGTTAAACAGTACTTTGTTAGTACAACAAATTTCATTTGTATACTAATACATAAACAATAAATCCAAATATTCCTCTTCACTTCTTCATGAGTAACAAAAGGATGATCTGGATTATTTTACGACTTCATGGAAGGAGGAATATAATCCCAAATAATTTTAGTTGTAAATGTAATTAAAATGTGCTATTTACATACTGTATGTACATCATAAAAATAGATTGCATACATCTTAATATTGTGAACATTTTTCAGAAGTCAAAGTTTTGTAACTAAACTGTCCAACAAGTCATTATAAATTGATTAGCAATGCCTTGAGTTTAAAGGATGCTCCCTGTTCCACCAAAGCTCATCTTTCAAACACCAGGGATATTCTTTAATTCCAATGATGCTCTATAGCTTCAAATCAAGCAACACCAATATCTCAAAAACATGAAAAATGCAAGTGACTCAAAGACCAATGGAAAGACAAACTGTGAGAGTGAGGAGGCTGCAGCATATCACCAAGGATGACTTATATTAGAAGTGGTCTAAAAGACAACATAAAAAAGCATGTAGGACTAGAAAAGGTACCAGCACACAGTATGCTGGGCATACTGACTACCACACTATTACTCAAGGAATGTTTAAAGGCCTAGAGAAGGTCTCCTGCACATTAATTAGATTCTCTATGGAAGATTTACAGAAAGACATGGACAAGATAGAACGAGAAGATGTGGGAATATTGTGATTCACATCAGTGGAAGGACTACCTATGTTGATGAAATCCCAAATTAGAAAATTAAACTATAATACCCTTTCAAGACTACCTCCCAACTCCCACTCATACTGGTGAACTAGGTCACCAGAAGGTGGCCACTACTTTTCCCCTTCAGGGCTCTGGGGGTAACACTGAAGAGCTATGAGTGGTTTTTGTAATACTATCACTTACAACCCCTCACCACTGTGTTCCCCAATATTGATTAAACCAGTTGATATTTTCCCAATATCATGTAACCAACTAACATCAATTAACTGTTACGAAGAAATATTTACTAAAAAGATGTAGAAAGAACCAATGTACAAACATCCTCCCAAAAGTCCAGGTCACTTTCTTCCATGAGTACATACAGAGCCCAGGGGAAAATGGGCTTAAATTCTGAAAGAAGCCAAAGGGTAAGATGGCAGCTGGAAAGCACGGACTTGCTTAAGTTCTCCCCCAAATCCCTCCAAACTCCTGTAAAAATGGCTCTAAACAAATTCTAGAGCTGTGGAATCCACAAAATAGCAGAGGGAAACAGGTCTCCAGCCCAGGAAAGCCTGGATGGTCACCAGGAAGGGTCTATCGCATGGCTGAGAGTGGAGGGCAGCCCAGCATGGACTGAGCCGGGACAGACCAGACCCAGAATCAGCCGGCTGGAACAGGCCTTGGGGCCATGAAACAGTGAGCTGTGACAATTACCAGACTTCTCAACCCACAAACACCAAAGAGCAGGTTAGGGGGAAACTGCAGGATGGAGTTCAGAGAGGTCTGGCCAGCAGTTCTGGGGGTGGAGGAGGTGGTGCAGCACCAGCGGTAGCAGCAGCAGGAAACTCCTGAGGCTGCTTCCAGAACTCCAGTGTCAGCTGCTTCCTGAGTCCCTGGCTCACATGGTGGGAGGAATCTAGCAGCGGATCAGAGCAGGAATGCAAGGAGCACTTTGTGGGCACAAAGGCAGATTCTCTTGCTGTGCCCTGCTTGGATCTGTACTGCAGTCCTGGTTGGCAGTTCTTGAGGGAGGAGGAGTGCTGCTGGGACAGAGCCTGGGGAGGCAGTGGAGTAGAAGTAGCTCTGAGAACAGAAGTGCTTGGACCCTAAAGCTTGGGACAAAGTACTCTCTACTCTACAAGCAGTCATATCCTGACAAAAAGCTCAAGGGTCAAGTAGTTGGCTGGGAACATGAACAGGCAGCGAAAACGAACTCAGACTCAAACTCAGACTCAAACTCAAACTCTAGATTCCTTTTTTGCTGACAAAGAAGATCAAAACATACAGCCAGAAGAAGTCAACAAAGTCAAAGAGCCCACATCAAAAGCCTCCAAGAAAAATATGAATTGGACTCAGGCCATGGAAGAGCTCAAAAAGGATTTGGAAAAGCAAGTAAGAGAAGTAGAAGAAAAATTGGGACGAGAAATGAGAGTGATGCCAGAAAATCATGAAAAACAAGTCAATGACTTGCTAAAGGAAACCCAAGAAAATATTGAAGAAAATAATACCTTAAAGAATAAACTAACCCAAATGGCAAAAGAGCTCCAAAAAGCAAATGAGAAGAATGCCTTGAAAGGCAGAAATAGCCAAATGGAAAAGAAGGTCCAAAAGACCACTGAAGAAAATACCACCTTAAAAATTAGATTGGATCAAGTGGAAGCTAGTGACTTTATGAGAAATCAAGATATTATAAAATAGAACCAAAGGAATGAAAAAATGGAAGACAATGTGAAATATCTCATTGGAAAAACCACTGACCTGGAGAATAGATCCAGGAGAGATAATTTAAAAATTATTGGACTACCTGAAAGCCATGATCAAAAAAAGAGCCTAGACATCATCTTTCAAGAAATTATCAAGGAAAACTGTCTTGATATTCTAGAACGAGAGGGTAAAATAGAAATTGAAAGACTCCACCGATCGCCTCTTGAAAAAGATCCCAAAAAGAAAACTCCTAGGAATATTGTCGCCAAATTCCAGAGTTTCCAGGTCAAGGAGAAAATACTGCAAGCAGCCAGAAAGAAACAATTTGAATGTTGTGGAAACACAATCAGGATAACACAAGATCTAGTCGCTTCTACATTATGGGATCAAAGGGCTTGGAATATGATATTCCAGAGGTCAAAGGAGCTAGGATTAAAACCAAGAATCACCTACCCAGCAAAACTGAGTATCATGCTCCAAGGCAAAATATGGATTTTGAATAAAATAGAGGACTTTCAAACTTTCCCAATGAAAAGACCAGAGCTGAATAGAAAATTTGACTTTGAAATACAAGAATCAAGAGAAGCATGAAAAGGTAAACAAGAAAGAGAATTCATAAGGGACTTACTAAAGTTGAACTGTTATGTTTACTTTCCTACATGGAAAGATGATGTGTGTAATTCATGAGACTTTTCTCAGTATAAGGGGAGTTGAAGGGGATATAGACAGAGGGCACAGGATGAGTTGAATATGAAGAGATGATATCTAAAAAAATTAAATAAATTGAAGGGGTGAGAGAGGAACATATAGAGACAAGGAGAAAGAGAGAGATAGAATGGGGTAAATTATCTCACATAAAAGTGGCAAGAAAAATCAGTTCTGTTGGAAGGGAAGACAGGGCAGGTGAGGGGAATGAGTGAATCATACTCTCATCAGATCCAACTTGAGGTGAGAATAACATACACACTCAATTGGTTATCTTAGTCTGCAGGAAAGGGGAAGGGGATAAAAAAGGGAGGATGGCAGAAGGGAGGGCAGATGGGGGAGGAAGTAATCAAAAGCAAACACCTTTGAAAAGGGACAGGGTCAAGGGAGAAAATTGAATAAAGGGGGATAGGATAGGATGGAAGGAAATATAGTTTGCCTTTCACAACATGAGCATTGTGGAAGTGTTTTACCTAATGATTGATGTGTGATCTATGTTGAATTGCTTGCCTTCCTAGGGAGGGTGGGTGGGAATGGAAGAGGGGAGAGAATTTGGAACTCAAAGTTTTAAAAGCAGATGCTTAAACAAATAAAAAAAGTTTTTTTTTGCATGCAGCTGGGAAACAAGATATATAGGGAATGGGGCATAGAAATCTAGCCTGCCTACAAGAAAGTAAGGGGAAAGGGGATGGGGGCAGAGCAGGGTGAAAGAGGGGAGGGCTGACTGGGGAATGAGGCGATCAGAATGTATGCCATCTTGGAATAGGGGGGAGGGTAGAAATGGGGAGAAAATTTGTAACTCAAAATCTTGTGGAAATGAATGTTGAAAACCAAAAAAATTTTAAATAAAAATAAACAAATAAATTTTTAAAAAAGCCAAAGGGTTACTGATCACTGCTGGTTATTGAAAGTTCTTTTCTCCCTTCCTGGAGTCTTCATGAATTCTCCTTTAGTATCACTCTTGGTTGGGCTCTGAAGATTGGTACCTTTGTAGAATGCTGAAGCTGCTTTTCCTCATTGTATCTAGTTTGTCCTTGGCTCTCAATGCAAATGCTGCCATCAGCCTCCAGGGACACTCTTACCATCATCAATAAGAAGTCCAAATCTTCCAGCCATTTGAAGTTCAAAGCTGTTGGGAAGTAGGAAAGAAAGATTCTTCTTCCTCCACCATGCAATTCCCTCTGGCTTGACTAGAAATTTATACACCATTGGGTTGGCCTGCTATTTGAATACCAGATTCCAAAATGACTTACTCTTTCATCCACACTCCAAGAGTTTGAACAATTCTCTTCAACCAATCTCAGTACACTTTCTGAGTAACATCATCACATCTTATCCCATAGATTAAAGCATTTCACTCCTTCCAAATTAAGGATTTTTTCATAACTAGTATATACCTCTAGCTAATTTATTTATTTAACAGAGGTACCTAGGAACTATGGGGTGACTGATAGATTGTTTGATGCAATCTGAGAAGTCAGAGATGTCCAAGAAGTCTGGGCCTATTGTTTCCAGTTGGAGTGGGCAGACCCCAACCCTTACAAAAGTTTCACAGGCATACTAATGAAGACTATAAAACAGATAACAATTACACTTCACAATTAAGTACTTTTTCCTATAAGTTACTGATCTTTCACCATAGTACATGTCATCATACAGTTGTTTTAGCTTTGGTTATGTTTGAGCTTTGGTTGAGTATGACTGCATCTCTGTGAGAAGCTACCTATGTGAAAACACCCTCTACTGATAGAAATCAGCAATTTACCTACAATTGATAGTTTCAGAACTTTGCTAAAAGGCTAATGAGAGGCGTGAAAAAGAGAATTCTCTTGTCCCCTTTGCTAAATTCTGTTAGAAGTTCTCCTAAGAGTTATCTGGCTTGATTTTCTCTGTAAAACTTGATTGCCAGCTGGATTCTTACTCAGTCTTTTCTTCTGCAGACAATCTCTTCAGTTCCTCCAACTTACCCTAAAAGAGCATGTTATTTCAGTCCAAGTAGATTCTGGTGCACAGTGATGGATTAGGATATGGAGAGACTGAGTTAGTGAGGCAAATGGTTAAAAAAACAATACAAGACAAAAAACCTTTTGCCAAATGCAAACAAACATCTGGCAAGAATATAAATAAATAGGTACAATTCTCCAGATCATTACCTATGGGAATGCACCCAGACTGACAACAACTTTGCTGAGCAGGAAAAAAAAGTCGATCAGGTCCAAAGAGCTACACCCTCTTCCTGACACTGGTTTATACAAGATACACCCAAAAGTGGACCTTCATGCATTTAACCAATCCTCTTTCTATGTAATAGCTACCTATGTGCTTTATATCACTAATGCTATACAGAGTCCAAGGTCTGGGCAGAAGGAGTAATGCCTAAGACACATGGTCTCAAGGCTCTTCACCACCTTAACTAACTGCAGCACGTTCTCCAATTATCCTTGCCCATCCTAAAACACAACACTCAGAACTGAACACGGTATTCAAGATGTGACAGAGGACAAAAGACAGTGCCATTATCAACTCCTTCAATCTGACCACCACATTTGTTTACCATAACTTAAGATAACATTGGCTTTTTCTGGTTGCCACATCATACAATTGCCTCATATTGAATGTATAGTCCCAGATAAACTGCTTTCTTGATACCTTTCTTATACTGTATATGTAAAGTTGATTATGTTTATTACTATGAAGTCTTTTTCATTTTTCATTTGAATTTAGCAAATTTGAACACTTCTTTATACAAAGAACAGAGGACACAATATGAAGATGTGAATCTCTGTTATTTGGGGTTTTTTTCCTAATGTATACAGTGCAGTTTTAAGGGCTTTTGGGACAACCTGTATTAAATTTAACACAGTAGTAACAAAGCTTGTCTACTTGTCTATTCCTCCCTGAATTTCCTTCCATTCTCCTCTGTGTATATTTTTAACATTTACTGATAATTCTATTCTTTCCTTTATTGATTTTTTCTGTATCTCCATCAGACCTCACCAACTCATCCTCCCTCTCTCCCACCACAACAGAAGGCCTTCACTATAATGAATAGGTATAATCACCATTATTAGATCTGTTTGCTAAGATGATGAAGGAAAAAGGAAAAGAACCTATATGTTCTAAAATATAGCAGCTCTCTTTGTGGTGGCAAAAAACTGGAAATTGTGGGGATGCTAAACAAGCTGTGGTATATGATCATGATGGAATACTACTGTGCTATAAGAAATGATGAACTCGGTGATTTTAGAAAAACCTGGAAAGGCTTACATGAAATAACGAAGAGCAAAACGAGCAGAACCAAGAGAATATTGTACATGGTAACAGCAATATTGCCTTAAGAACAACTTTAAGTCACTAACTCATTTTGAGTATTATAAATATACAAATCAACTACAAAGCACCTGTGAAGGAAGATGCTATCTGCTTCCAGAGAAAGAACTGATAAATAGAAGTATGTATAGCATAACTCTACGTGTGTGTGTGTGTGTGTGTGTGTGTGTGTGTATGTGTGTGTGCATGCGCATCAAATGGTAGCCACCCTTAGGGCAGGGTGGAGAGGAAAAAAATACTAACAGTGAACAGTAGAGAATAAAAGAAAATTTAGAAGGAAGCATAGATGACAGAGTGGCTTTGAAAACAATGTTTAATATTTATATAGTTTATAAAAAGCAAACAGTGTGAAACATTAAAAAAATGAAGAGGTATAATCATATATAACAAATGAACACATCAGCCATTCTGAAAATGCGTGTCTCATTCTGGACCTCTAGTCCTCCACCTTTCCACAAAGAAATGGGTGACATGCTTCATCATCAGTCTTCTGGAGTCATGAATCTCCACTGTATTAATAAGAGTTCTGCTTTTTCCAAGTTGTTTTCCCTTACATTATTATAGTTACTGTGTAAATTATTCTCTTGGTACTGCTCATTTTACTCTGCAGTCCCTGAGGCTTCTCTGAATCCAGCATAGCTGTCATTTCTTTTTTTTAATTTCTTTTTATTTATTTTTAGTTTTCAACATTCACTTTTATAAGATTTTGAGTTCCAATTTTTTCCCCCTCCCTGCCCTCCCTCCTCAAGAAAGCATGCAATCCAATATAGGCTATACATGCACAATCATATTAACTTGTTCAGCCATTCCCCAATTGATGGGCATTCCCTCAATTTCCAATTCTTTGCCACCACAAAAAAGAGCTGCTATAAATATTTTTGCATATATGGGTCCTTTTCTCTTTTTTATGATCTCTTTGGGATACAGACCTAGTAGTGCTATTGCTGGATCAAAGGGTATGCACAGTTTTATAGCCTTTTGGGCATAGGTCCAAATTGCTCTCCAGAAAGGTTGGATCAGTTCACAACTCCACCAACAATACACTGATGCATAATTTCTTCTAGAATGATAATCTTCCATTACATTTATATGCCATAATCTATTCAGCCATTCCCTAATTATGGTACTGACTTTGTTTCCAGTTCTTTGCTACAATAAAAAGGCCTTCTATAAATGCTTTTGCATAGATAGGTCCTTTCTCTCTTTGTTTTAACTCTTTGAAGTGCAAGCCTAGTAGTGGTATCTTTGGGTAGAAAGCATGCAAAGTTCAATGACTTTTTGTGTACAGTTCCAAATACCAATAGAGCATTAGTGTGTCTGTCTTCCCAAAGCATCCTCCCAATAATTTCCATTTTCTAGTTTCTTCCCTTTTGCCAATCTAATAGGGAATCTCAGAGTTATTTTAATTTTTTCTCACTATTAGTGATTTGGAGTATTTTGCCAACGAGGTGTTGACAGCTTCCATTTTTTCCTTTGCAAACTGCCTATCATAATCTTTTGACCATTTATTTGTCTATTGGGAAAAGCTCTTGTTATTATATATTTGTTATCATTATATTATTACGTGTTATTTTCATTCTTATCATATTTGTACAAATTCCTCATACAGCTTGCGTAACAGATTTTTGTCAGAAAAATTTGCTGTGGAGATTTTTTCCAGTTATTTTCCCCTCTAATTCTAACTGCATTGATTTTGCTTGTGAAAAAGCTTTTCAATTTTATATAAGAAAAATTGGCCATTTTATCTTCCTGTCATACTTGAAAATTTCTCTTCTTTCCCCCATATTCACAGTTTGAAAGATATCTTCTTCCATTTTCCTCTAATTTGCCTGTGATATGACCTGTTATAACCATGTAGTCATCTGCAGCTTATTGTTATCCCTATTAAGTTTCATTGGAACTTCTGAGAGCCAAGATGGAAGAATAAGCAGTAAATCACCATAACTCTCCCATATTTACCTCGAAACAACAAAAAATAGCACCCCAAAACAAATCCTGGAACAGCAGAACCACCAAAAAGATGGAGTGAAATAATCTTTGAACCCAAGAAACTTGGAAGAGCAGCAGGAAAGGTCTGTCTCACTCAGGTAAAAGGGGAGCACAGTCCAGGACAGGAAGTGTCCCAGCAAACCAGCAGTAGACCTTGAGTCCCAGTGCCCCAGTGCAGTGGAACAGGCAACACCATGACCCCCTACTATCTCAGCATAGCTAGGGGAACTGGCAGACTCTAGCTTGCTAATAGACAATCTCCAGCAGCCAGACTGCCACATGCTTCAGTGTAACCTGGGGAAAAGCAAAAATGCCCCACTGGCCTAAGCACATGCCAGACACTACCACTAGGATCCCAGCTCAACAGGAGGTAAGCTGTCAGACCCTTAAGGACTCCAACAGCACCAACTACTCCCCACCCCATCCCCTTGCACAGTGCCAGACACAAGATCCCCAAGGCTTCAAGGCAACATCAGTGCAGCACCAGATAAACAACCAGGGCCTGTAGCCACTAGCACAAGAAGCCTGAGATAGTGCCCCTTCTACCCCGGGAACAGAGCTCAAATTTAAAAGAAAGGGAAAAAAAAACAAAAAAAAGATCAGTAAAAACAAAAAAAAATAATCTGACCCTAGAAAGTTATCATGGTGCCAGGGAAGATCAAGACACAAACTCAGAAGAGGACAACAATGTCGAAACACCTATGGGCAAAACCCCAAAGAAAAAGGGAAGTGGTCTCAAGCCCAGAAAGAACTCATGGAAGAGCTCAAAAAGGAGTTTATAAGAGAGGTAAAAAATGGGAAAAGAAATGAGAGTCATGCAAGAGTATTATGAAAAAAAAGAGTTAAGAGCTTGGAAAAAAGAAAACAATCGCTTAAAAAGTAGATTTGGCCAAATGGAAAAGGAGATACAAAAATGCACTGAAGAAAACAACTTAAAAAGTATAATTGGACAAATAGAAAAGAAAGCACAAAAGCTCACTGAACTCCTTAAAAGTTAGAATCGGACAAGTGGAAGCTAATGACTTTATGAGACATCAAGAATCAATCAAATAAATTCAAAAGAATGAAAAAATAGAAGAAAATATAAAATATCTCATGGGAAAAATAACTGACCTGAAAAGTAGATCCAGGAGAGACAATGTCAGAATCATTGGACTACCCGAAAGTCATAATCAAAAGAAGGACCTGTACAGCATCTTTCAAGAAATTATCAAGGAAAACTGCCCTAATATTCTGGAACCAGAAGGAAAAATAGGCATCGAAAGACTCCACTGAACACCTCAGGAAAGGGATCCAAAATTAAAAACTCCAAGGAACATTATAGCCAAATTCACAACTATCAGGTCAAGGAAAAATTACTGCAAGTGGCCAGAAAGAAACATTTCAAATATCAGGGAGTCACAATCAGGATTACATAGGACTTAGGCTGCAACATTAAAAGATCAGAGGTCATGGAACATGATATTCTGGAAAGCAAAGAAGCTAAGACTACAACCACGAATCACTTACCAGGCAAAATTAAGCATTATCAAGAGAAAAATGGTCATTCAATGAAATAGAAGGATTTCAAGCTTTCATAAGACTAGAATTAAACCAAAAATTTGAGCTCTAATATCAAGACCCAAGAGAAGCATAAACAGCTAAAAAGGGAAAAGAAAACATAAGGGATTCAATAGAACTAAACTGTTTATATCCCTTCATGAGAAGAAGACAGGTGTAATTCTTAAAAATTGTATCACTAATAGTACAGCTAGAAGGAATACACATAGACAGAGGGTACAGGTATAAGGTTAATATGAGGGAATGATGTAAAAATAATTAAGGTATGAGAAACAGGAGTACAGTAGGTGCAGAAGGAAGGGAGAGGTAGAATGGGGTAAATTATTTCATATGAAGAGCCACAAAAGGCCTATTGGAGTGTAGAGGAAGATGCAAGGGTAGGTGATAAGCATCACTTGAACCTTATTCTCATCAGTATTGGCTCAAAGAGGGAAAAATATATACAATCAGTAGAATATAAAAATCTATCTTAACCGACATGGAAGTAGGAGGGGAGGAAATTATATAAAGGGGCAGGGTAGGGGAAGGACTGACAGCAGGGAGAGCAGATCAGGAGAGGTGGTAGATAGAAGTGAAACACTGGTGAGGAGGGAAAGAGTGAAAGGAGATGACAAACAGGAGAAAAAGGATGGAGAGAAATACAAATTAGTAATCATAACTGTGAATGTGAACGGGATAAACTCTCCCATAAAACAGAAGCAGATAGCAGAGTAGATCAAAAACAAGAATTCTACAATATGTTGTTTACAAGAAACACACTTGAAGCAGGCAGACACACGCACACACAGAGTAAAGGTAAGTGACTGGAGCAGAATCTATTATGCTTCAGCAGAAGTAAAAAAAAAAAAAAGCAAGGGTAGCAATCCTGATCTCAGACAAAGCAAAAGCAAAAATAGATCTAGTTAAAAGAGATAAGAAAGGAAACTACATCTTGCTAAAAGGTACCATAGACCATGAAGGAATATCAATCCTATTAAGTGTCACCCAACCTATTAGCTATCCCTCCCAGCTTTTTGTCAGCCGCAAATTTGATAAATATTCTATTTATGCCTTCTTCATCCAAAACTACTAAATAAAAATATTTAAAAAGCAAAATGAAACACAGGACCAAAGAGAAATCCCTAGGATATGTCACTAGAGACTTCACTCCAAGTTGAGTCCAGTCATTCAACCTGTTTTTAATCCATCTGCCTATACCTCTCTATCTTGTCCACAAAGATACTGCATGAGATTTTGTAAATCTATTTATATTAAAGCTTTCTACTTTAGAGTTGCTGTTTTTTTCTTGTAGCCAGGGACAATGATCATTATTTTGGTAGTGGAAAAAAAAATATATATATACATATATCTATAATGTATTTACTTTCCTAACTCGGTATTGGTTTACTATTTCTGTCTGTCTTAAATGTTTATCCTTTTCAGTGTTGCCTTCAATTGTAAAACTCCAGGGAACATGACCTAGTACAAAGTCATGCATAATTAGGTACTTAATAAATGCCTTTAGATTGTAATAACAATGATAGTGTAATGCACCTGGACTGTAAAATCCCCAAAGAAATCAGTCACAGTCACAAAATATTAGAGCTAACATGGCCTCCAAGAGTCTAATCTCATTCATTCTCCTCCCCAATGCTACGAATACATCTACAAATAATTCAAGACAAATGATTGACTTACTTATTAAGTTTTTACAGCAGGAGTCTTCAAATGATAATTCAGAATCTACCGTTAGATCTTAAAACTGTTTGCTACTACCATTTCCCCAATTTGTACAAGTACTCCACTTCATATAAGAACTATAGCTTCAAACTATAAAAAGAAACTCAAAATTCCCAAACCTATTATCAATATAGAGTGGTATTTGCTATTTGAGACCTTCAACCCTTTTTAAGGGCCAGGAATCCCCTACAAGTACCAGCATGGTTATACATGTCTATACATGCCAATATTTTACTTCTTTCCCTTCTCAGAAGTAAGCCACTTTGATTTTAGGAAAGTATGTTTACTTACAAAAGAAAAAAGTATAACTTCAGAAATAATATTCTAGGTCTCAAGTAACTAAAAGTGTGCCTAGAAGAAAACTACTCAGTAAATATGAATGCAAAACTCTCATGTTGTTTGGCTAAAAAGTCATCCAATGAAATGAAAAATCAATGAAGGCCCTAGGGAATAGATAATGGAAAATATCTCTGCCTTCATGAGAAGTGGAGAACTATCAGGACCAAATATTATCTAGATTATCAGATACAGTTACTATATTGGATGTTTTTGCTTAACTCTTTGTAACAAGGGATGGTTCAACAGTGAGATGGGAGTGTCTTAGGAGAATACTGAATTTTTTTCAAACTGATGATAATTTTAAGGATTTTATAAGTTGAACAGTTTTGTTTTAAATCAGTAATAACCCATAAATTTAAATATTCAAATTTAAAAAATTTGTAATGAATCTATAATTTAAACTCCTACAAGTCAGAGATCACATTGAATATATGTGCCTCACAGGTTCTAAAGATTCTCTAAAAGATAACTGATGGGGAGAAATGCCTCAAAAATACTTTTTCCAACTTCCTTATCCACCTATATAATATTCATTCCTTCTAATATTTATTAAGTTCCTCATACCTGCAGGGCACTGTGAGGTATACAAAGATGAATAAAGAACAGTCTCTGTTCTCAAGAAGTTTATTACAAATAAAGCAGATTTAAGTAACTGGAGTAAAAGAATTACAAACCAGGTGTTATGGAAGTTCAGATGGATGAGTAAACTAAGCAGAAAGAAACTCTGGCATTCTCAATTAGCAATAAAGGAAGCCACAACAATTTTGGAGAACTTTTGTTGACTTTCAAATAAATTATAATGATGTGATAGAAATACTGTATGGAAAAATCCAGCAATAACACAGTAAATAGTATTTGTAAACCATATTAAATAACATCTCACTATTCTAAAAAAGTTTGCCATTTTGTGGGTGAAATCATGTCTCTAACAGTAATGTACAGGATATCTCTCACTATAACAAAAACAAAATGCCTAAAAAGTGACTATCTTCATTCATTAACACCAGTTTTAATTAGCCTCTACTATTGTATTTGTTTTCATTAAATTTCATGATTTTTACAGAAAAGTCTTGTCATTTTACTTTTTAAAAACTTTTATTTTTCTTTTTTCCATCTACCTAATAGGGCACTTTCAAAAGTTAGTACTAAAAAATGTTCACTAAATTAAGTTGCTCATAAAAAAGTTAATAAGTTTAGGAAGAGCATGCAGTGTAACTTGAATAAAGTACAACAGAACCTACCATTTATTTTTTTTTTATTATATGCCTTAGGACTACAAGGATTTAAGTGTTTTTACAAAAACAATAAAAGAGGAGTAATTTGATGGTTTATTTACTCGTTATAACCTTTAGAAAGTGTCATGCTTTTTTAAAGTGTTTGCTTCAGGCTGTAGTTTTACAAGATGGGCTGTGCATTGGTCAGGCCTCTTCAATTCTTGACCCTGAACAGATTTAGGAACAAAGTACAGCTGGCTCATGACCAAGCAGCCAAAACTGCAGCTAGGTACTTGTACTATGTTTTTCAAACTCATGATACAACTCCTACGAAATTGAACTATTCAATTTTTCATATAGTTCCATCAAGTAGTTATCATTCTTTCATAGGAGTTTGGTTTTTGATTAGAGATAAAAGAAATCTATCTCAAATAAACATAACAGTATAAAAGTCTTAACTTTCCAAATACCATTTAGTATTTGTGTTAAAGACCTGAATTTCACCTTGAACAAACTGTTCCAATGTATTTTTTAGAGTAAAAAACATATATGAATAATAGGAAAATAGATCCAGAGTTCATTTTTCTTTATCTTTTGAAATGCTACATCAAATAATCAGGGTATAATTAAATCACTTTTAAAAATTATTTTCCATCTTTTCTAGAATAAGATAATTGTGCTGTAGAGTCTCAGAAAGAAAAATGTATCCCGGTATTTATTCAAGTATTCACCCTAGTGCAAAAGCTTGCTCAATTCCTTCCCTTTCACTCTACCATAAATCACTCTGTCAATAGTCAAGGGAGAAGAGAATGGTAAAATCCAGGTTAAGAAAACTAAAATGGCAATCTTCATTTCATCATGTCAATTCAATTGGAATTTATTAAGCAACAAATCTTTATTAAGCACCAACTACGCACAAGACACTGTGCCAGGTGCATGAATACAAAGATGTCAAGACACTCCCTGTCCTAAGAAGCTTAAATTTTTGTCAGAAGGGAGTAGGAAGGAGCCAAAGAGGAAATCAAGCACGTATGCAAACAATATGTCAGAAGGCAGACTATTATAGGAAGAGATCCATAGGTGACTGATTTCACTTTAGGCTACAGGTATCAAGAAAGGTTTTATGGAAAGGTCAGTTGGTGCTGAGGAAGAAAAGGATATGAAGGTGTGGAAGTTGGTAAGGAATGTGTTCCAGGCCTGGGCCTTCTGTTGTATGGAGAGAGATGTGCTGTGTCTTTCTGGTTTTAATTATTATTTATTATTCACATATACATAGTGTCTTTTCATTCCCCCTGCCACAGCCTAGTCTAAGGCCTTATTATTTCCAGCCTGAATTACTCCAACAGCCTCCTATACGGTATCACAGCCTACAGTCTCTCCCTTATCCAGTCCTTCCTGTATACCACTGCCACACTAGTCATTTCAAACCACTGTTTTCAACCTATCATTCCCATCTCAAGAACCTACAATGATTCTCTACTACCTTATTATATCAAATCTAAACTCCTCTGCCTGGCTCTCCTAATCTGGTCTCACCCTACTTTGTCAACCTTATTCCCCACAAAAAATAATAATTCACACTTACATAATTTAAAGGTTTTGAAAATTACTTTCTTCACAATAGTAAAACACTTTTTCACAATAGCCTTCATGAGGAAACAGAAAGGTTAAGTTACTTACCTGTGATCACACAGTTAGTAAACGTCTGAAGAGGGACCCAAATCCAGGTTCCCTGACCCCAAGTCCAGTTCTCTCTCCACCAAGAACACCTCCTCTCCAGGCGAATCAATCTCTTCACTCTCAACTAAACACACCATGTTTGTTCTTATGCTATGTAGACCCTTGCAGTGTTCTTCCTCTGCCAATTTACCAAACTCCTAATCTTCCTTCAAAGATTAATTTAATTCCCAACTTGTCTAGAAAGCTTCCTTCTCTAATGCAAATTCGTCTTCTCCTCTCTAAACTTAGAATAACAGAATTTCAGGGTTACAGGGGATCTCAGTGGACCTCTAGACCAGCCCATACCTAAAAAACATTCCCTCCACACCTTGTAATTTCTACCATAACTGCAGTCAAAAACATACTATTATCACTTAATTGCTTCTTAATCACTTCAGGGGCCAAAGAAAGAAAAAAGCATTTGTGTAGTGCCTACTATGAGCCAGGTACAAGGCTAAGTGCTTTTTACAACTATCTCATTCAATCCTTATAGCAACCCTGCCAGGTGGGTGCTACTATTATCCCCATCTTACAGTTGAGTTAACTTCACATATTAGTTTTAGCTCTTCAATTAAATTATAAGTTCTTTGAGGACAAGGATCCTGTTTTATACTTCTTCTGTATGACTCATCGTCCCTAACATAGTAGTAGTCACGCAATAAATGTAAAAGAAACATTTGTTGATTAATATAAATCAATTAAAATGCTATGTCTTTGTAAAATTGGAGTGCATGTAGAATAGGGCATTACATGTAATAATTAAAAAAATAATAGTCTCGTAGAGGAAGTGTATTTGCTTAAATAAAAGTATTTCTCATTTGTTGATACCCACTTTTACTTTACTTTTAAATCTAATTAATCATTGCAAAATAAATTTGAAGAGTTTATGATAAAAAAACTTATTTAGCACAGATAACCAATAAATGCAACATTTAAAAGTAGAAATACAGTAGTAACCCTTTCGATTCCCTAATGTTTAAGTCAAATCTTAATAATATAAATAGAACAAAAGTTTTCTTTCTAGTACATACTAACAGGAAATAACAAACTCATAAAATTCTTTTAAATTTAAAACAGTCATTTTTACAGGTTAGCACTCTAACCAAATATAATAGAGGTGGCTGTGTTAAAAATATAAAGGGTGATAAGCCACCACAAGACAAAAATATATTAGCCTAGAGGGAAAACTGCCAGCCAGCTTGTCTGATAAATTATCAAAAGAAAGAAACTCCAAAGCCCATTTTTCTATCCCACATGTGCTCTACAAAGTTCACAGCAAATATGTATGTAGTACAGTGTTTACTAGTTCCACAATTTTTTTAAAAAGTAACTTTATCTTATAAAATGATGTGTTGAATTTCCTTCAAACTGTCACCAAAATATTTAATTTCCATTATTTTATATACTAGAGGGTCAAAATATTTTTAAAATAGCACTATTTCTTGTTTTGTACAAAAATACTTTTGCATAATATTTCAAATGCCCACATGTGTAAAACTTCTTTTAAGTTTGTTTGTTTTATAAAATATTTTGTTTCTTTAATTATATTATTTTTCCAAAATTCAAGTGAAATAGGATCATCCTTTTAATCATACAAAATAGACCTGAGTTTTATGGATGAAAATATACTAACTGCTTCTTTAGAAAAAATTTCAAGAAAATATAATGAAATGTGAGAAATCTATTTTTAAAGTATAAAAATTCAAATCATTCATTATGAAGCTATTTGCAATAAAATCAAATCCAATGGAATTTCTTAAAATTGTTTTTTGGCTTACTGTTTTCTGAGTCAAATTCAAAGTTTTTTTAAAAATCATGAAAAGTTTTTCTGGTTGTTTCTGCCAAAGAATTTTTCCAGCTGGATCCTCACCATTCTACTGCCTTTTAATACTAATTTTAGTAGTCTAAGATTAAGATCTCCAGCTGTTCCCTCAGCCTTTTAATCCATTCCTGCCCTCATGTTCTTCTATCAGTCAGAGGAAAATGGAATGCTAAAATTAGGATAGAGTGTGGTACTAAACAGTCTAGGATTATCCTATGAATGATATACTACTCTTTTTCCACACAAATTCCTACAAGGTAAGGGTTCCACAAGCCCTTCTACTCCCTTATAATCTGGCTTATGAAACTTTCTCCCCAATCAGAGATTAAATAGATACAACATTAAAGTCATCTACTGAAAGCTCCTTCACTCTCCCTTCTTTCCTATTCAAAGCATCTTCTCTATCATTGTTTCACAGGAACAATTGTCTCTCCTCCTTTCCAAGGCTAGCCCTTTCACCCATGCTATTGATCTCATCTTTCTCCTCTAGGATCTTGTCCCTTAAATTATGTACTCCCTTTTATCTAGCATCTTCAATATTGCCCTCTCCACTGTCTCCATCTCTTACTCAAATAATCAGATGGATCTGTGATCTTATCAATATGGGTGTTTACTCCAACAAAGCAGGTTGCAATCCATCCATATCTGACCATCCTGTATCACTCTTGCCCATGTCCTCTCATATATTTACTACCCAACGTGCAGCAAGTCTTCCTCAATTTCTTCTGACATTTCAAGGGTACCAGTGTAGCACTCTGGCTCTTATCCATCTGTCATCTCTCATCCTCACCACATGACCAACCCATTTTCATTTACTATCATACATTTCCTTGATGATCATTTATTTCTATTCACTCTACTTCAAATTCCATATCAGTTGTATGTTGCAGCTTGCTCACACATACCATGTACTTCTCCATTGCCTTGTGATATATATTTCTAAATCTTCAAAAACTGTTATATTCCATGGCTCACTGTATACACCATCAACAGAATATTGGTATTAGAAAGATAACCCTTTGTTTTATGGAAAACTTGGAATCATTCAAGGAATTTGTAATTAAATCACTAAAGGAACTTTGCAATTCCCCAAAAGCATTCCAGCCCAGTCTTTTCCTGACCAACTACAAAACCAACTATTTGACTATCTGTACTACCTGTCTCAAATAGACAGGTAAGTTCTATAGATATTCCACCCAAATATATGCCATATTCTTCATTCATTTGGTCTTTCCTGTGATCAAATCAAACTCTTTTGAATGGTTACAGATCTCTTACAGGAACCTGTTAATATTTCAGAGTTTAATGCAATCAGTATAATGTTACCCACAAACAGAAGCATCTGAAAGAACTTACTATAAACCAAGAAACCATCTTCAACTTGGACTTTATGAAGCCTCTCCTCCCTCACAGTGGAAAACACCTTTGGTGAGTACACATCTCCCTTTTTTGTGTCTCACTTGATATTTATAATCAGTGTCAATGATTAGAGTTGTTTCTGTTAAGTCTTTCAAGGAATCTTGAATGATTTTG
The DNA here is from genome assembly GCF_011100635.1 of Trichosurus vulpecula. Taxonomy (NCBI): domain Eukaryota; kingdom Metazoa; phylum Chordata; class Mammalia; order Diprotodontia; family Phalangeridae; genus Trichosurus; species Trichosurus vulpecula. The sequence continues at coordinate 244,171,712 of NC_050578.1, forward strand.
AAGCATGAATGGGAAACACTTTGTTAGAAAAGAGCCTTTAAGACACTACCAAATCAATTTTTCTTTTTTTTTTTTTTTTTTTGTAATTTACAAATAATAAGCACAATGGGATCTTATGTTCTCTACATCTTTTAGTCAATTGCAAAATGGTAAAGATAAAGTTCATTGTTGAATACAGCTTATAAAAGCTTTCTTATTCCCTACTAATACCCTCATTATAAAGCCCCCATTTTTATAGATATGACTTGCACACAAAACAAACAAACAACTTGCATAAGTGAAATAATAGGAATACAAAGCAGGAGTTTGGAGTATTAGTAAGCAATCAGATTTTTTTCCCATCATCTTGGTATCTTCCCCTTCAAATATCTTATATATTGATTCCTCAGCATTTTCACAATTGTGTTTCCTCCAGCAATGTGTCCTTTATGTATACTTGGTCCAGTCTGGCTGCTTTCCCCATCTTCATTCACTTCACTGACACTTCTACCTCTACAAGTGTGGTGGTTCCATTGTTCTTGACAGCAAAAACAGTTTATTATAGTAATATTTGCAGATCTTTTCTATTTTTCTTCTATTTGTTCTCCTCCTTCCATTTTTGTTCTTAAATCCTCTTGGGATGTCTATGCCTAACTGAACTTCTTGTCAAGCTTTCTTTAAGCTAGTTTTACTCCCATTACTTCTCTCTGCCTTATGAAACACTCTAATATATCTGTTTAACATCCTTTTTCATAAGATTTTATAAATAAGTTCATATTCTAAAATGATGCTGCCTCTGTCCACAATTTCTTTCCATTTGGCAAGTCACACGTTTGCTAAGTTACTTTCTGGGTTCTTTTGGTTTTCTGGTTGTGGCAATCAATTTACAACACTTAAATGTATTACAGTGGGCACTGATGTCATTTGTCCAATTCCCATTTCTAATTACTTATTACTTGTTTAAATAGTTCAGAATTGAACTCCTTTACTTGCACACTGTATTTTTCCCATTATTACTCATTTTACTTGCTTTTTTTAAAAAACTACTTCTGATCTTCACATTGGCAAGTCAGTATATATATAGACAACTGACTGAAATATACTTCCCACACTAACTACAAGTCTTTTCCTGTCTATTAAAATATAACTGATTCCATTTTTCACAATGTTCCTTGTTAATCATTATGTCTAGCACTTACTATTTCCTTTTTCAACAAAACTGTTCTTTCTGTATAAGTGTGTGGCTTCTGGGTAGCCTATAAGTTTATGGCCTCCTGTGTTCCTTTTTCTTGAACCATGGTTTCCCCACAATTTGAACTTTCCTCACTGTTTCCCACCCTTACGTCAAAGTTACTGACTTATCAGAATACATTTGCAAAATGAGGAGGCCCTGCTCCAAAACTTCTAAGGTCCCTTCCCATCTGAATCTAAGATCCCACAATCCTATATTGATTTAATTTGGATTAATCTGATTGATTTTTTCATATATCTCTACTTCTTCATCTTTGACAACTAAGGCTGATTCATAATCTGCAATTATTTGCATGATAGTCTTTTTATAAACACTTTTAAGTACTAGAAAATGAGATAACTAGATATTCCATGAAATAATATTTCTTGTTACCTTTAGAAATATGATAAAAAAGCAATTACATCAACTCCACTCTTTGCCTCTCCGAGAAGTACCAGTGAGGTCATGAATATCACGGGAATCAACAGGGAAACAAATGTGAAAGAAGGTGGCTTAACAGTACCAGATCTCAAACTGTATTACAAAGTGGTAATCATCAAGACAATCTAGTACTGGCTAAGAAACAGAGTGGTGGAGCAGTGGAATAGATTGAGTGCACAAGACACAGTATTAAGTAGACTATCATGACCCAGTGTTTCATAAACCCAAAGACCCAAGCTTTTGGGACAAGGACTAACTATTTGGCAAAAATTGCTGGGAAAACTGGAAAGCAGTTAGGCAGAAATTAGGTATAAACCAAAATCTCATACCAAGATAAAGTCAAAATGGATATACGATTTAGAGATAAAGGGTGATATCATAAGCAAGTTAGATGAACATGGAAAATTTTATCTGTCAGATCTATGAATGAGGAAAGAATTTACAATCAAACAAGAGATAAAGAGGATCACAGGATAGAAAATGGATAGTTTTGATTACATTAAATTAAAAAGGTTTTACACAAACAAAACCAACTCAGCCAAGATTAGAAGAAAAGCAGGAAGCTAGGGGTGGGGGAAGGGATTTGTATCAAATTTCTCTGATAAAGACCTCATTTATCAAATATATAGAAAACTGAGTCAAATTTATAAGACACGAGTCATTCCCCAACTTGTTGTTGTGTTAGTCCTTCGTTCTTAAAGAGGACTGTGACATCAGAGAAATGATAACATGACTTGCAGTTGACTTTGATTTGAGTGAGGGAGGGCTGTGCAAAGTTACCAGCCTCACTTTCTCCTCCAGAGCCATTTGGGTCCAGTAGCCAGGACACCAGGACAACTGGAGATAGCCCAGGATGCATTGGGAGACCCTGGCCCTTTCAGGCTAAGGTCTTTTTAGATTCTTACTTTGAGGGAGGTAATGCCCATTCAGTGAATAGACCTCTTTAAATAATCAAAGGATACAAACAGGCAGTTTTCAGATAAAGAAATCAAAACTATCTATAGTCACATGAAGAAATGCTCTAAATTACTACTGATTAGAGAAAAGAAAATTAAAACAACTCTGAGGTACCACCTTACACTATCAGATTGGCTAATACGAGTGAAAAGGAAAATGACAAATGTTGGAGGGGATGTGGGAAAATTATGACACTAATGCACTGTTAGTGGAGTTGTAAACTGATGCAACCACTCTGGAGAGCAATGTGGAACTATGCCCAAAGTGCTATAAAACCATGCATACCCTTTGATCCAGCTTTGATCCACTACTAGATCTGTAACACAAAGAGATTTTTTAAAAAAGGAAAAGGACTTATATGTGCAAATATATTTATAGCAGCTCTTTTTGTGGTGGCAAAAATAGGAAACTGAGGGGATGCCCATCAATTGGGGAACAACTGAACAAGTTGTGGTATATGATTGTGATGGAATATTATTGTGCTATAAGAAATGACAAGCAGGATGGTTTCAGAAAAACCTGGGAAGATTTATATGAATAGATGCAAAATGAAGGAGCACATTGCACACAGTTACAGCAATATTACATGATGACCAATTGTGAATGACTTAGCTATTCTGATTAACACAATGATCAATTCTAATTCAATAATTCAATTCTAATACAATTTTGGAAGACATGTGATTCTACCCACCTACAAAGAAAGAACTGATAGAGTCTCAATGCAGATTGAAGCATATTTTTTCACTTTCTTTATTTTTCTTGCCTTTTTTTGCAACATGGTTAATATGTTTTACATGATTTCACATGTATAATTAATATAACATTTCTTGCCCTCACAGTGAGTGAAAGAGGCATGGGAGGGAAGGAAAGAATTCAGGACTCAATTTTTTAAAAATAAATGTTAAAAGCAAATAAATAGTAAAAAAGAAGAAGTACCCTGTGATCCATCTTTTCCATTAACCTGCAATTTCTTTCTTTATTCTGGTTTCATTTATAGCAAATCAATATCAATAATGATATGATTAAGTTCCTCCACTGATAGGTACATTAATTCATGGGTCAAAGGACAAGGATCTCACATATAAAATACTAACAGTCAAATTAAAGTTTAAGATCATCTAAAAATTGATTCTTGGTGCCTTCTTGTCCCTTTTCCACCATTTTCCCCACCACTATCCCTGAAGAAGCATAAGGGGCAGCATTGGACTAAAAGCCATTTCGTATTTTTCTTTGTTTCATGAATTGCCACAACCAAAAATTTATTCACCAAGTGGCCATCACCAATAGGTGATACCCACTTCCCACTTACCTCCAGATATACACATCCCCTCTAAACTGAGAAAACCAAACTTTGACCCCATAATCTCCTGAAGCTAACATTCTATTTCTCTTCTCTCATTCACAGTTAGATTTGTGGAATGTGTACTCTATACTCACTGCTTTCATTTCCTCATCTATCTATTCACTTTTTAACCTCCATGTAATTAAGCTTTAATTTCTCCCCCATAATGAAATACCAAAATCAGAAGATTTTTTTAAACCTCAGTTATCAATTCTCTATGACTTCTCTGAAGCACTTGTTACCACCATATACTGATTCTCTTCTTACATTTTTGTTCGTTCTCTGTCTCCTGTCATGGTTTTTAAACCATAACAGTCATTGTTCACTGATGCTTACTCCCCAGTGCTTGAATTTCTCTTTATACTCAACCTCTGAGAACTTGTTCACTCTCATTTACTTCAATAAATCCATGATCTAACTGATGTGAACATTCTCTCCATCAACACAGACAGCAATCAGATATTTTCTTATCCTATTCAATTCTTGTCCGTGTTCTTTCATAAATTCTCTGAAGAAAACCTATCTAATATACTGAAGGACTTCCTTTGAACCTTTTAGTATTTTTTGGATATTAGTGCAATACTTAAGGTGTCTATCTATTATCCCTTCCTATACCTAGGTCATCCTTGAAAATTTATTGCAGCAACTATATGCCCTTCTGATAGCTTTTACAGTACTTGCAATTTTCATTCTTCTAAAATCCTAGTATTCATAGCCTTATGGTAACACTGAGGAAATAATGACTCAAAAGATGGATTTTCATGTTTGGGAACAACTTCAGGATTATTGAAAATGCTGTGCCATTTCCCAAATGTGACACCAGCTGCTCTTCTATGCAATTCTGGGACAAGCTCATTGTCTTTCTGGAGGATGGAGCTAAGATCTATGTACTGAAAAGCTAATGCAGTGGAATGCCCATCATCTCAATGGCATTCTTTTTTTTCAATTTTTATTTTTAGTTTTAGTTTACAACACACAGTTCTACATAATTTTGAGTTCCAGATTTTCTCCCCTCCCTTCCCCCTCCCTCCCCAAGATGGCATGGAATCTCATATAACTACCACGTATAACTTCATATTGAATTAATTTATACACTAGTCAAGTTGTGAAGAAGAATTATGATCGATGGAATGAATCATGAGAAAGAAGAAACAGAATCAAAAAAAAACCCCAAAAACAAAAACAAAAGAGAAGAAAAAAAAGGCAAGCATGAAGTGTGCCTCAATCTGCATTCAAACTTCATAGTTCTTTCTCTGGATGTAGATAGCATTCTCCATAGTGAGTCCTTTGGAGTTGTCCTTGCACCTTGTGTTGCAGAGAAGAACGAAGTTTGTCAGGGTTGGTCCTCACGGAATCCATACATCTGTGGTTGTGTACAATGTTCTCCTGGCTCTGCTCCACTCACTCAGCATTATGTCTTGTAGGTTTTTCCAGGTTGTTATGAAGTCCGTATCATCCCCATTTCTTATGGCACAATAGTATTCCATTACCTTCATATACCACAGCTTGTTCAGCCATTCCCCAATTGATGGGCATCCCTTTGATTTCCAATTCTTGGCTACCACAAAAAGAGCCGCTATAAATATTTTTGTGCATATGGGTCCTTTTCCCGCTTGTGTGATTTCTTTGGGATACAACCCTAGAAGTGGTATTGCTAGGTCAAAGGGTATGAACATTCCTGTGGCTCTTTGGGCGTAGTTCCAAATTACTCTCCAAAATGGCTGGATCATCTCACAACTCCACCAGCAATGTAACAATGCTCCAATTTTCCCACATCCTCTCTAGCATTCATCATTTTCCTGTTTTGTTATTTTAGCATTCTTATAAGAAATTTACAGGTAGGAGAATGTAGGTGAACAAGTCACCCAGCTGCTAATGTCTTCTTAGTTACCTTTTTTGATAATAATGATCTATTTTACTATTTTGGAGTTTCCTCCTCCTTAAGAGAGCTTGAAAAATCAGTCCCTGAGTTTCTTTAAAGTTGAGTTGCCTCCAACCTAAATATTTTGTCTTGTCTACACACTCTTCTCTACTTCATGTCCTTAAATGCCATTTCTATATTCTCATATAGTTCATTAGATACCAAGTGTTGAAGTAACAAAATCATAGAATTCCAATTTGGAAGGAACCTCTGGGACCATCTTACCCAACCAACATGTGAAAAGAATTCCTTCTACAGCATGCTCTAAAAGTGACTGTAGGAAGGGGGAGCCAGGAAGGAGGGAGATATAGGCCAGTAAGCTTGACTTTGATTTCGGCAAATTCTTTCGCATACTATTAAAGACATGGTTAGTGTAAATCTAGAAAAAGAAAAGTTCATCAAGAGTAGCCCATACATAGACATGGCCTTATTTATTTCCTTTCTGAACACAGTTGCTAAATTGTAGCTCAGAGTGATGAGGCCTAGGGGCACCCCAAAACGTTGAGGTGCAGCGTGTACGTCTTGAAAGAATTTGCTCAGGCTGTCTCCAGATCAAGTAAAGGCATTATAGGGGGTAACACAACACACCAAGCATAACACACCAATCAGGCTCCTCTGCCCCTTGACGGAGATGCAGTTTAAGGGGGGTTACACCCCCTAAGGGAGAGTGCCACTTAAGGGAGATGGGTCCTTAAGAAAGATGCCCTTAAGGGGCATACCCTCTGATTAGCCAGGAAAGGCTAGGAATTCTTATAGAGTAAATGAGTAAAACCTGCAGTGGGCAGGGAGATGAGGTGACCAAGGACAGTAGTTTAGTGTTTCACAAATATCTAGACACAACATTATTCCATTGTTCAGCCCATTTGTTCAGGGCATAGAGGCCCCAGTTAGTTTCAAAATTTCACTGACTAGCTTATTTGAATCTCATTGTCTCCTAAAGTGGCTTTAAGTGTTACTTGAGATAATGGGTTTCTCACTGACCACTCTATTTGAATCTCATCATCTCCCCCCTCAAGAAGCAGGCACCCAAATTCACTTGGGAAAAAGTGTCATGAATTCCTCATCAGGAGTAATGCTGGAGATATAGTTTAGTGAAACATTTAATAAAATGTTCATGTTATTCTTATGGACAAGATGAAGAAATGTTGGCTAGATGACTGGTTGTACAATTAGATGGATTTGAATTGACTGAATGACTGTCTACAGAGTTGTTAATGGAGCTTTGTCAGCTTCTAAGGAGCTTTTCAATGGGGCACCCCAGAGAGCTATGCTTTTTATGTTTGATATTTTTATCAATGACTGGTTATCAGTTATTAAGATGACAGAAAGCTAGAAGGGATAGCTAACACACAGATGACAGACTCAGAATTCAAAAACATCTTGACAGGCTAAGACGCTGGACTAAATTGAATAAGATGGAATTTAACAGGAATAAATACAAATTCTTTCATTTGAGTTCAAAAACTAAACGTCCTAAGTGCAAAACATGGGAAGCATTGCTAGAGAGAAGTTCTTCTGAGGAGAATTTGGCAGTTTTAGTGGACTGTGCTCTCTGTTGAAAGTAATTTGGCTGTCAAAAAAGCTAGTAAGATCTTGCTGCATTGCATTGCATTAAAAAAAGCATAGCTTGAAGCAATAAAGAGACACTGATCCTGTTGTATTCTGCCCTGGTCAGACTATATTTGACGTGTTGCGTTCAGTTCTTGGTGACATATTTAAGAAAGGACATTTTTAAGCTAGAGAGTATTCAGAAGAGAGTACGAGTATTGGTATAGGGCCTTGAGGATGTTTAGCCTGGAGAAGACTTGGAGTAACATATTCAATATCTTCAGATTAGGACTTTGCCACCTGAAGCAGGATTAGACCTTTCCTGTCTGTCTCTAGAGGGCAGTGCTAGGAGTAATGGTGAGCAGTCACCAAGAGGCAAATTTAGGTTTCTTGTAAGGAAAATGTCCTAACAATTAGAGCTATCCAAAAGTGAGATGGATCACTTCAGGAGGTCATGGGATATCTCCTCTCCCTCTCCCTCCCCCACAACATATTTTGTGAGCCAATGATACTAGCCTCCTTGGTGTTACATCAACAAGACATTTTATCTGCCTGGCCATTTTCACTGGCTGCTCCCCATTAAAGGAATAATCTCTCTCCTCATCTCTGCCAACTGGCTTCCCAGCTAACATCCCAACTTCTACAGTAAACCTTTCTCAATCCTTGGTCTAGTGTAGGCCTGCACAGCGTATGACCCATGGGCTGTTTGTGGCCAGCCAAAGGATTTGGGGAAGCATTTGAAAAATGTAGAAGATGTAAAAGAAAGAAAAGATGTAACAAGTGCTTTGTCCATGTCCTCATTAACCCACCTTCCACTAGTCACTATTGTGCTCATCATGTAACTTGGTGGGCAGGTTGCCACTCAGCACTCTCTCCTGTTTGTCACATGACCCCTGGCAACCATCATCAGTCTATTTCTAGTCTGAGAGGATCGAGAGTTGTATCTTTTCACTGTGTTTTCAATCATCACTTGCATTGAACAGGGACAAAGTGAGTGTAGCCACAGCTGACGCTCTGCAACAATACAAGGGCTTCTTCCCCACCCTCGCTGCGCAGTCATCCTCCAAGTTACATGAGTGTCTGGAGCTCTCTCCAAGGTCAGACACTCAGTTCAGTATTTCTTTGTATGTGAGCAGTTGCTGTGGGGATTTTTTGGTTCTAACATTAAAGTTTTGGGGTGACTTTGTAAAATGGGTGATAAAAAGAAACAGAAGATCGAATCAGAACACAGAGTGTTTAATCCAGCATGAACAAATAGATACTTGTTTACTAACACGAGAGACAAAATATTGTGCCTTATTTGCCGAGAAGTAATAGCCATCCCAAAGGAATATGATCTTCGTCACCATTTCAAATCAAAACTTAAGTAACTGGCTTAAGTAAATTGGACACCAGTGAAAAGCCAATTAAAGTGTCCAAATTGTGGAAAATCTCAGTGAGGATCAACAGTTTTTCATGAAAGTAAACTCAGAAAATGAGGTGGCTACTAAGGTTATTTTTCAGATTTCTAAAGAAATCAAATTTCAAATTCCAAACATGATTCCAGAGTACGATAAACTGATTGCTAACAACACATATAATAAGTCCCATTAACAAAATGTAAACAGTAAGAAAACCTGAAAAAACTTGTACCACTTAGCAAAGTAATTTTTTTAACATTAATGTGATTTCATGATAAATAAAAATCCAAAGTAATAAGTGTAATTAACTGATAGTAATTGAAATTCCCTTTTTAAATATGGTTTATTTGCAAAATAGTTTAATAATTTATTATACTTTTACTTGGAAAGTGAGCCACTAAAAACCTATCTGCTGCCCGAAGAAGTTTACCCTGTTTTAATTTTGGCCCCTTCCTACTGCCAAGTTCTGCAGGTCTGTTCTAGTGCCTTCCCTCAGTTAATTATTTCTTCTTTATTTTGTTTGTACATATTTGTCTGACTATTGTCACCCCATTAAACCATAAGCTCCTTGAAGACAGGAGCTGTCTTTTCCCTTTCTTTACAACCCTGGCACTTAGCATAGTGCTTGGCACATGGTAAGTGCTTAATAAATGCTTACTGACAGCCAGCAACCTCATGGAATGCTGCAGGGAAATTGGGCCAGACTTTCTGAGACATAGGCCACTTCATTTCTTGTCAACACTATACTTAGGCAAACTTTCATATAAGCTGATCTCCTTCCAAATGCAAATAATTGGCCCTAGGCACCAGATTTCCTAGATACGACGGCTGATGGTAGTTTAGCAGCAACCAGCCAGTTCTTTCATGATATAGTTCCTCTAGACCAATGTAGTCAGTCAGCCAATTTAATTGTTATTTTGTTGAATCCTTAAGTTAATTATCCAATGATAGTCAAGAACCTTAGCAATGCCTTTTTCTAATGCAAACAGTTCACTGGTCACAAGCATAGCCAACTTTCACTGAAAACAGACCCTTCCTGTATTTGCAATCTCATGTTAGAGCCCAGCTGAGGTCCAAGGACACAACCTTACAGTGGCCTCAATCCTTTTTTGGTTCATGGCCCACAATCCAACCAAGAGGGATGGCAGATAGCCTTCTTAGTACAGCACTGTCCTCTAGGTTGAAGGGGCTAGACCCCATCAGGCCCAGATCCTCAGGAATCTTCTAGATAAAAGTTAATAGAATACAAGCTCAACCAGCACTGGGGCATGATAGGAAGACAATGGCAGATACTTGTTGGGTTGTCGTTTGTCCTTCACTCTTGAAGAGGACCATGACTTCAAGGAGGTGATGCCAAGACATGCAAGTAAACTGAATCTAAGTGAGGGACAGCGGCTGTGCAAAGTCATCAGCCTCACTTTTTCCTCCGTAGCTATCTAAGTCCAGGGCAAGATATAAATCAGGACAACAAGGTACTAGGCTGTGGAGAACTAAAGATAAAAAAACAGTCACTGACCTCAGGAAGCTCACATTCTGTGCAACAGGGGAGATGTTGAGGGGGAGATAATACAACATATAAATAAAATGATAAATATATACACAGTTATTTGAGGAAAGAAAGAGCACCATCACTAGGGAAAACTTTCCATAGCAGACACTATAAGGGCTAAGCAAAGATTCTAAGGTAGATGTAAGAAGGGAGTATATCCTAAGGATAATAGTCTGGACAAAAACACAAAGGCAAGAGGTAGAATCCTGGATTCAGAGAATGGTAAATTTTGCCGGAATGCAGAGTGTTCAAAGGGAAATAATGTGAAATAAACTTAGAAAAGTAAGAACATAAAACGAGGAAGTTTAATGTGATAGGCAGTTTGTTATCAAAAGAACAAGGGATCCCTAGGGCACACTAGAAGGGAAACTTGATTGGGCTATAGAGAGAGGAGACATAAGAATGAGATGGATGAGTAAGAGGGAACAAAGGGTGGCAATATGGGAAGGGAGCTTCTGCCTAGGCAGCCTGGGACTCTGAATATAAAACAGGGATTCTGAAGACTACAGAATAAGAGTGTCAAATCCTTCACAGGAGCAATGAGACTGTTGATTTGATTATCATTCTTAGAAGAAGTGAAAGCGGAAATGATAGTGGGGGTTGGGCTATGCATGGACAATGGTAGGACAGATGGCAAATCCCTGGTCCTGCCCAGAGACCAGTGGCCCGACAGTCAAAGGCAAGTGTTGCAGTCTAGAAGGACCCAAGTCTAGAGCCTGGATAGCCAAAGAGGGGTGAGGTATGGTTCATTTACTCCTAATTCAATCTTCAGCCAGGGCAACTCTGCCCCAGGGCCAGCTCAAGTGCTGAGCTGAGTACAGATTATGATAGGCAGTCGGTACAGGCAGCCCATTGAGCTAGATCACACAGAGCTAAGTACACATCTCTGAACAGATGGGTAATGAGCTAGACCAGGTTGTGTTTTGTATCTCCAGCACTTAGCACAACATCTGGTACAATAGCAGGTACTTAATGCTTATTGAATGAATTGCTTTTTAGATCAAAAATATTCTCTTTAGGTTTGGCTGATTTTAAAATCCCTTCACGTATTAGTAGGTCCCAACCTACTTTTCCAAACATCATTCCCCTTCCTACCCTTTGTGATCCAGGCAAACTGCTCTTCTTGCTGTTTGTCATACACAACACTCCATTGCCCATTTTCTGCCTTTGCATTGCTTGGCATACCCTCTCTCCCTGGGATGCCTTTACCTCCAAGACCTCCTTGCTTCTTTCAAAACTTATCTCAAGCACCACCTTCTCCACTCAGTCTTTCCTGATCTCCCTAGTGGCTAGTGTCCTCCTGTGTTGGTAAGCAAAACGGGCTCTTAGCACTCAGTTCAACTAAGTGCCCTTGGAGAGTTTGGCCTTTGTTTCCTTGATTAGATTTGGGTGTCCTTGGTGCCTCCTTGCCTCAGGGGAGGGCCTAGTTTACACATGAGTTTGAGTGACATGTCTGGGACAGCAGAGGCTTTTAGACCACATGGGTTTAAGTCGCCTCATTGTGATGATTCTAGGTTATGCGGGTGAGTCGTATGTGTGGCTCACTCCTGACCCTGAAAAAGATATAAAACCAGGGGTTGGCCTTCTCTTCTTTGGAGCTCTTACTCACAGCAGTGGTGGCGTGAGTGACTCTGGGCCAGTCCTCCTTATGAGCTCCTGGGCTGAACCTAAATGTTGGTAACTATGAATCTGTATTTGGTCTGTCTGTCGATGTTTGTAATTTGTTTAGGGCTCTCACTCTTGGTGGCAGCGGAGACTCCAGGCAACTGTAGCTAAGAGCCCTCCAGCTCGTAAACCTGGATGTTAGGATTTTGTTGAACTCTGGTAATTATGTGTTGGGATTTGAATCAGACAAGGTCTGTCTGTCGACGTTTGTACTTTATTTGTATTTTGTTCCGAAATTCAGGCTGCTGGCTTTTTCCCCTGAACTAAGTGAATGGTATTTGTATGCTGAATTAAAATAAGTTTGTCAACCCCTTAACATTGTTTTCCTTACTAAAGCAGATCAAAAGAACCTGTGCTTTTGCAGTGTGCTGCTAGCATTCTTGTTGTTGGGCTTGTGTTGGTCTTTTACTCCCACAACAGCTGCTAGCCAGATTGTTAAAACACCCCCTGACCAAAACTACCTTGTAGCTTACTTTGCATATATTTTGTATATTCACTTAGATATGTCCATGTTGCCTCCCCTCCTAGAACATAAGCTCCTTGAGGAGCTGTTTCATTCTTGCCTTTGTGGCCCCCGTGGCTGGCACGGTGCCTAGCACTAACAGTGTTTAGTAGGGGCTGCATTTGGGAAGCTGCTCATGTGGTCAATGATCCCAAGTTGCTCCCTGAAACAAGAATCCATCTGTGAATACCTATATTCTTCTCATAGTGCCATAGAGCAATAAGTCATGGAACACCACCATCTCTGATGAATCAGAATTCTGGATGACACAAAGGACAATGGAAAGACATACAGTGGGAGTAAGGAGTCTGCTACATATCATCAATGATGACTTGTATAGTAGAATAAAAGAAATTATTCAGGAAATGTCTGATTAGAAGAGGAAGTGATCAGTTATATACGGAGAGTGAGGAGTGACAAATAGCCCAGGTGCTGCACAGATATGCTGGTAAAGGTAAAAGACCTAAACAAGGATATTTGCACAGTGGGCAGATCCCATATGGAAGTTCAGTGGAAAGATGTGGACAAGAGTTACCCAGAATGAGAAAGCATCAATGGGTTTCAGTCTTTACCTTTAGAGAAACACTTACACTGGGAAAGATCACTGACCCATTTAAGTATTACATTAGGACTAATATTTTAGGGAAATAATTTCTGAAATATTTAAAGTGATAAAAAAGATATGATCAAAATCAAATACTGTCTTCAAAATAATAACAACTAAAAAGTGCTTACCCTTCTCATGCGTAATTCTTCTAATGCTTCTAACAAACTTGTTTTGAATGCTAATATCTGGATTGAAAACAATGGTTCTGAAGAACTCTGAAGGGAACAGGAAGTTGACTCAGTCTTAAAGTCTTTATCCATAATAAAATTTGGTTCCTGTAATATAAAAGTTATTTTAAAAAAAGATTAAATACTAGTGTGTTAGATGAAGCATAATTATAGTAAAAACTTCAATCTGTACTAATTTTGACTTCTACACCTCTGACATGGCAGCATGGCACAGCGAATGATAACAGCTGGCTAGTAGTTAGGTGGTATTTTCTCATTTGATCCTCACAACAACTCTGTGAAGTAAGTGCTATTATCTCATTTTACAGATGAGGAAATTGAGGCCGACAAGTGTCAAGTAATTTGCATAATAAGTTGTCTGAGGCAATATTTGAACTCAAGTCTTTTTGATCCCCAGGCCAGCATACTACCCACTATACCACCTTGCTTCCTCTAGAAAATAGAGAGCTAGGGGCAGCTAGGTGGCACAGGGAGTAGAGCACCAGCCCTGGAGTCAGGAGGACCTGAGTTCAAATCCGGACTCAGACACTTGACACACTTACTAGCTGTGTGACCTTGGGCAAGTCACTTAACCCCAATTACCCTGCCTTCCCCCTCCAAAAAAAAGTAGAAAACAGAGAGCTGAACTCAAGAGTCCTCAAAACCCAGGTTCGAATAGTGCTTCAACTATCAGTACCCCAGGCACTGTGACCCTGAGTGCCCAAGGCTCTAAGTTGCTGTTTCACAGATAACATACAGGAGGCATTGGAGTTTCTGGACTCCAGCCTCTACCAGGTCCACTCTTGATCTGGTGAGGCAGGAAGGCAGGGAAGACAGCTTCTGAGGGGTTAATAATCTTTACTTTATCCTAGTCTAGTCTTCTCAGAAGGGTTGTTGATAATGGGAGCACCAGCTCCTACAGAGTTCCCTAATCACCCTTCTCGCAGGAGCGGTCAAGAAGCCGGGGAGGGGGGCAACTACCCCTACATCTCGACAGGGTCAATCAAGACAGGCACAGTTTGTGCAGTCCCCTAAATCCCCTCAAGCCAGTCAAGGCACACATAGATTCCCCTACGGCTTCCCCATGGTTTTCCCCACTCACTAACCAGTGCTCATGGGTTACCTTTAGCAATGTGGTCATTCTGCACAAGTGTAGTAAATATCAATTACGTCACCCCCCCATATCTCATGGCACAGCGGCAGTAGGGCTGTCTACTCTCTAGGATCCTTGGGGCTATTCCGGGAGTTATTATCTAACACCTAGAAACTAGACGTTGCCATAGCCATGGATCCTGAGAAACTGAACTCTAAAAAGGATAGTGAAACCCTCCTTCCGTACACAGTTGCCCATCATCGCCAATCTGCGCTGGTAGAAAGAGCTCACAGGACTCTAGCTCTCAAGCTGGGAGGGACATCAGAGTCATCCACTCTAACCTCCTCATTTGAGAGATGAGGAAACTGAGGCCCAGGGAAGTGACTTGCTCAAGATCACACAGGTAAGTAAACAGCAGAATCAGGATTTTATTTAACTCAAGTCTTCTGAGCGTAAAACCCAGTGCCCTTTCCATCAAGCCACTATGGTCCCAAACGCCAGACACTGCCACAACTGCATTCAAACTCAGAGCCACTGGTGTGAGCTGCTGGCGTATGCTGCCACACACGGTATACCAACTTCTGTCCTACAGAACAGTCTTCCCTATACTGATGGAATCACCAATCCAGTATTGCTTCTAAAATGCCCTTGAGCAAGACATAAAATGCAGACTGCTGAAATACTCCAGATTTCCCCTCTACTTAATCAAATCCAATCTATTCTTCAGAGCCCAGCTCAATTCCTAACCTTTCCACGAAACCACCTCTAGCAACTGTATCCCTTGCTAGTCTCTCCCTTCTTTGAACACCTACCTACTGAACTTCCAAGTTGGCACTAGAAATCAGTGCCATGGATGAGCACAATAAGGCCCAGAGACATACAGTGACTTGCCAGTGGTCACAGAGGAAGTAAGCAGCAGAATGGAGCTTCAAACTCAAGCCCTCATACTAATGAGCCAATGGACTTTCAACTGCACTATGAAATATATTATTCACTTAACAAACAAAATAAGCTTAACCACAAACTTCCTCGAAATACATCTGAATACACAAGAAGGAAGAGAAAAGAGGTATATGAAATGTTTTTTTCCCTTCCGGGAACATGGAGAGATAAAACCAACATACACAAAATTCACCACAGCCTTTCAATTCCGTTTCCTTCAATCTCAGGCCAGAGCCACTTTCAACATGAAACCTCTCTGATCCCCCTAGCTGCAAGTGTCTTCACACCCAAAATTACCTTGTATTTATAAACATCTAGGTACAACAGCATCTGAGTTCCTTGAGGGAGAAACTGTTTCATTTTTTTTTCTCTGTAGCCCCCTATACCCCGAACAGTGCCAGCCCATGATAAGAACTAATAAAGGCTTATTGATTGAAAAGGACAGCTAGGTGATGCAGTGGATAGAGTGCCTCAGGCACTTCCTAGCTGTGCAACCCTGGGCAAGTCACTTAACCCTGTTTGTTTCAGTTTCCTCACCTATAAAATGAACTGGAGAAGGAAATGACAAACCATTCCAGTATCTTTGCCAAGAAAACCTCAAACAGGGTCACAAAGAGTCAGGCATGACTGAAAAATGACTGAACAACAAAGCCGATTGAAAACTATTAAGGGTCAAACTGTATAGCGTAAAATGATATAGCAGAAACAGCAATGGATTTAGAGTCAAAGTATTATGACTCTTGTTCCCAAATCTCACACTTACTAGCTGAGTATGGTGTT